>NW_017307493.1:419953-451166 GCF_000935625.1 Nanorana parkeri | reverse complement strand
GAGTGGTTGGCAATTTCTGGGGGGGGTGGGTGGGTATGGAAGGAAGGTGCTGTGACCCAGGGGAAGGGGTTCGGTGGCTGTAGATTTTTAGTGAGCGAATAATGAGGCAAACAGTATCTTGTTGTGTTGCTCTTTATTTCTAGCAAAGAGCCCCATTATCAATTCTCTGAGGAGAAATTCATATATGCTTTTGTGTTTTCTTGTTCCAGATCGTTGATGTGTTTATGGAGAACAGTCTGATTCAGCAGTGTACTTCATTTCTGCTAGATGCACTGAAGAACAACAGGCCAGCTGAAGGTCATCTGCAGACTCGTCTCTTGGAGATGAACCTGATCCATGCTCCACAGGTGCCTGTGTTCTTATTTTCCTGACATACGTTAAGCCTAAAATTTGTATAGATTGAGTTTTCAGTTGAATTAAAATGTGTTTTGTTAAAACTGTGTGATTTTTGTCATTTCCAAAGATGGCCATGCTAATTGATCTTCTCGAACGTTTGTCTCCTTATTGCTCTTAGGTTGCAGATGCTATCCTTGGGAATCAGATGTTCACTCATTACGATAGGGCGCACATTGCCCAACTGTGCGAGAAGGCTGGGTTGCTGCAGAGAGCTCTGGAGCATTACACTGACCCGTATGACATCAAGCGGGCTGTGGTACACACACACCTTCTTAATCCAGAGGTGAGTTTTTATAAAATGGATATGATGGTTGATAATCTTATGTCTAAACACTTGTTCCTACAGCAGGCTCACCCTCACCAAAACATCTTATAATGGATATGAAGAGCGTGTGTATTCACCATCTGAAATGGGTTTTGCCTATCACCCTTGTTACCCCAAGATAAGACTCCAAGGGGCTGATGTATAAAACTTCCACTCAGCATATAGCTCGGCGAATGCCATTTGAATGGCATTATGGCCACTAGATGGCGTCAAGGAGCATTAGAATGTCCTATACTCATCAGTCCAGTGGCAGTAATCCAGTGCGAACAGCATTCGCCGGGTGGAAGTTTTATACATGTTTGTCGTGATCCTGTGACAGATTTTCCAGCCACTCCTTCCGGTCTGTGGATTGCTTCACTCATGCTGTGAAAATTCAGTTTCTACTACTGTTATGTCTTGGGTAAGTAGCAGATAACCGCAATTATTCTCAGGGAGCCGTTATCGGGTCTTTTTTAGGTTGTTTTTTTTTTTTCCTGATTTTGTGTTGCCCTGGGAATATTTGGCTGCTTTCCTACCACTCTTCTCTCCTCTTACCACATTAATGTGCTGTCTAGGCCATTCATGTTACTTAAGCTGTTGTTAGTCCAACATATGCCGCTGCTACCTAAGGTTTCTTATATGTCGAACTAGGTTACCACAGTCTCCTAAAGCTTGCACTGTATATTACCTGTGTCTTTAACAAGATTTTTTTCATCTTCCTATAATTAGTGGTTGGTGAACTTCTTTGGCTCTTTGTCAGTGGAAGACTCCGTGGAGTGTTTGAGGGCTATGCTGTCAGCCAACATCCGTCAGAATCTTCAGCTCTGTGTCCAAGTGGCATCTAAGTACCATGAACAGTTGGGTACCCAGAATTTGGTTGAACTCTTTGAATCATTCAAGAGTTATGAAGGTATGCACACATTAACACATTTTATTATGGTTATTTCTTTCTCATACATTGAGGGACAGAGGAATTCAAACACTGTTGGATTATACTGCCACCTACAGGAGTATTGTTTAGCCACAATATTTTTGACCTTTTTTAATTCCTAAATAAATCTTTACTTCTTTTTCCGGAGAGTGCAGTAGGACATCTGGGCATTGGCACCGGCAAACAAAACAAAAAAAATTGTAGGCCAGCCCAGGATAAACCCTCTTACTACTTGCATGCCTCAGTTTTTTGCTAGTGTCCTGGGAGGATGGACGCCTTTTCTTTTGCTCTGCAGCTGAAAAAAAAAGTCTCGCCTTTTTTTTTTTCCTTGACTCAAGATTCCTGCTGCATCACTCTGCTGAGCTGGTCTATATATCCATACTATGCCAAATCGACCTTTCCTCAGCTTGACTTTGGTGTGCCATTCTTCGACCCTGCTGGACTGAACATTGCAGGACTAGCCTGGAATTTTACCTTTTGGGCACTGGTTGCTATGGAGCTGTGGCTTTGCCTCAGCGCTTGATCCTGTATCTTAACGCTGACTATGTGTTTTAGGCCATTCAGAGTGACAACTGGAAGCTACTTAATTAAAGTACTCTAGTGCACCTTTCATTTCTTGCTGTCCATCAATATTGCCCTGGAAGGGGTTACCACTGAGGGTTGTCTCCACCTTGTGGTGCAAATTCTGGTTCTAGACACTAGTAGAACAACACTGCTGTTCTGGATGCCTCCAGCTCACACTCCACTAATTTTTCTGGTGCTGCCTGCAGTGTGCCTTCGGAGCGGTTGGTCATGAAATTTGCTGTCTGGAATCTTCCTTTGCTCTGTCAGGCATGGCTGCCCTCTACTCCCCATTTATGGGCCAGATAGTACCAAGTGATTGCCAACCTCAGACGCCATAAGCTCATACTTTCTCCTTTTCCTTAACATTATCTGTTCTGCCCATGACCTTAGTAGCCTCTGAGCCTTCAGTCACCGAAACTCTGTTGAGTCTCTACAGTCCTTTAACAGACAAACCTGTCTGGGGAGTCCCAGTCTTCTGCCATTACTCCTAATTGGAAAGAGACTGTGTTAGCGGAAGCTGTCTTTTAATAAGTGCCACCGTAAGCCCAGTCTTCTCTGTACGGGTGGCATGTCCATTCCCAGATTTGAGTCCTTAAATCCTGTGGCATGATCTCCAGGTTGAAAGGCTTTCATAACGGCAGCATTGTTTGAGACAGTCTTATAGAGTCTAAAGTTGGTCTCAGAAAGCATACCTTGCGTCCTTTTGTGGCAGGTCTATTGCTTCTTCATGAAGAGTAGAATTATCTTGCACAATGACTGGTGTAGAAGACTGATCAGTTTCCCAAGAGGTTTACTTCTTGTGGAGAAACTGGAGTGATGCTTGAGAAATCAGGTGCATTGTCCTGGTTGTTTGCACCAGTGGATTCCTACTCATCTGTTGAAGGAAATCTGGTGCGTAGTCTTACCAGAACTATTACAATTTGTTGTTTTTAATCTAGTCATGGTTTACCTGTATGATGATCTTATTGGAGCATACACCATCTGAGGTTTAAGGTTTGCATTCACGTTCAATTCAAACAAGTACTCAACCTAGATCAGTCTTTTGGGCATAAGGATCATCATTCCACCCACTGTGCTGCTGACGTACCTTGTGTACTCTCTGGATGTCTCTGCCGAACAGAAGCATAATTTTGGCATCGTTGTCAAGTGGTGGGATACAGTCAGCAAAATGTTTTAGGTGAGGTTCACGAAGTGCATCCTCTGGTGTAGGATTTTCCTCCCTGTCATTAGGCAATTGATTGCACTCAATCTGAGGAAGGTCAATTCTCTCTGTTCCTTTTATAGGAGAAATGATGAATCAGCATAGGTTGTTCTTCCTGTGCGTTGCACTGTACCCGCACAGGTGTGCAACGATAGGATAGCACATTACCCTTTATGCCCAATATGTCAAAGAATTCTGATGTGGCAAGTGAATGACTGCTTTGGTTATCTAAGATAGCATACATCTTGATTGCCTTTTCATGTGGTCCTTGGCTAGACATATTTTTGCAAGAGTCTTTCCACAAAGTCTTTTTTTGTGAAGTAGTTCACTACATTTTGCTGTAACTGTTGCAGGTGGTTGTTCATGGCTCCCCCTGCAGACTACAGTACGTGAAGAAGAAGAAATGCTTGTCGTGGCTGGAGCATGACTTTGTTGCTCCACACCATGATTTGAAGCGAACTGGATGTAGGAGGCTGCTGTGCATTGTCTAGAGGTGGCGTAGGATGCATAGCTGTAACATGTTTGACGGCCTGCCTGCTGTCAAATGTTTGAACAATGTCTACGTCTGGTTGGATGCAGGCGCTTCATGGCTGACAATTTTTCACCTGGCGCCTTCTATTTATCAATGGAAGGATATCGAACTGGACCTGGCAGACAGGGCCGCCACTGAACAAATTTTGGCCGGTTCATCACTCGGTGTATAGCCAGCTTTTGTTTGAACTGTAATAAGATGATGTCCTCAGCTTCTTTTTTTTTTTTATTTTATAGGATAAGATGCAGTTTGAGTGACACCCAACATTAGTTTGCCAAGTGTGTAGAATAGATGTGTGTATTGTACTGTCCTTAAGTGATGATATGTAAGTTACTTGCAATTATCCCTTTTACATTTAGGTCTTTTCTACTTTCTGGGATCTATTGTCAATTTCAGTCAAGATCCGGACGTGCACTTCAAGTACATCCAGGCAGCCTGCAAGACTGGACAGATCAAGGAGGTTGAGCGGATATGTAGAGAAAGCAATTGTTACAACCCTGAACGTGTCAAAAACTTTTTAAAGGTACATCCACCCCTAAGTTCAGTGGCTTTTGCACAGCCAAGGTATCATTTTTACATACTGTAAAACTTAAGTTGCTTGAAGAGCGTTGGGTAGTGGGGCCATCCGTTGTTGTAATTATTGTTCTTTTGCAGTCATCTATATTTATGTTCTGAAATTAATGGTAAAAGCCGCGCTGTGTGAATGAGACCGCAAAGTGTCAGATATGGTAGATACTGACCTTGGAATAATGTGATACAATGTGTAAAAAGTGCAAAACAAAAAAGAAACGCATGTATAACATGCACCTTAGTGTAAAAGTAATTGCTACAAAATATCCCTAATGAAAAATCAAATGCACTAAATATTAACTGTGAATCAATGTGATGCAATGTGCAAAGAATACCGACAAGAAAAACGCATGTGTGTAACTTGCACTCCAGTGAAAATAATAAATGGTTAAAAAATGTCCATGATCCTGGATCTTCAATAGTCCATTAAGTAAATAGAAGATAAAACATTGGATGTAGAATAAACTTAGTCTCCTGTGACCATCAACAGAGAAATCTTCTGGAATGCACCTCACCTTTAGCAGAGACCCACCAGGGTCTGTATGCGCTGTTCCTCTAATTCAAAACAGGTAGAGGAAGCACCTGATGCCGAATACCTCCGAGTGATTACCTCCTCTCAGGTACAGACTCTCTTGCAGTCTCAGGAATTGGAAACAGACAGTTCATCCGAATGGCCCATGCATCAAATAAAATAAAAAGTGGAAACTCGTAGTGCAGATGGTTTTAAAAGGATACTAGACTTTATTAAAAAAAAAGGGAATACTACTCACATATCATAGATAAAATTGAGGTATTTTGTAAGCAGCCACAGACACTGTGTGCAAATTGCTCAGCTCCTCTACTCCACCCTGGAGTAGACACTGGAGTAGACATTAGTAGACAAATTAATGGAGTAGACATTAATTTCATACGTTATATCTGACCACACAGATTTCAGCTGCTGCTTAACTTGATTAGAGTAGTGGCGCGAGGTTTCACATCATTCATTTATATTTATGTTCTACCTAAGAGCAGCGCCATGTCTTGCTGCAATTAACATACCTGATCCATACAAATACATATATGTGCAGCTGTCAGAGGGTGCGTAGAGGTGGGTTAGTATCCCAACATCCCCATTTCTTGTCTCGAACAGCTTTACCACAACAGGATCTTGGCAAGTTTTTTTTATTTTTTATAGTGTCTGTTCAGGCATATGTAACTGATGATGATACACAAAATGGGAACTATCATTATGTTTGCCTGTTACCTCTTGGTAATGCTTTCATTTTCTACCTTATGTTTAGGAGGCCAAACTTACAGACCAACTTCCGTTAATTATCGTCTGTGACCGATTCGACTTTGTCCATGATTTAGTGTTGTACTTGTATCGCAATAACCTCCAGAAGTACATTGAAATCTATGTGCAGAAGGTAAGTCGTTTTCTCAGATTTTCTGAGCATATATTTGTTTCCTCTTAAATTGGAAGTACACTTGGGGTAGCCATACATTTTACAATTTAGTTGTATGTTATGCTTCTTGGAGGATTGAGCCATTCATAATCAAGCTATGGCATCACCTTACAACATTAATAGCAATAACTGGTACTTGTGGAGACTTTTTAATTTGCTTGGGACTGTCTGTGCAACCAGGTCAATATGTAATGAGTCACATAAGATGTTGTGGCATCTCCTGGTGCTATGGACAAATGTTTGCGTTAGATGGGATTGCATTCCCATGCACGTCTATGGGAATGCGAATCCCCCTTAAAACGGGTCAGAATTGGGTCTACTGCAGGTCCAGTACTTCCTGGCAATGTATTCTAAATTCTTTGAGACGTGTGTTAAACGGATGTCTTGATACAAGCCCAAAGCCCATTGACACAGGCTATAAAGGAGACATCTGATCATTTTTGGCAAATGTTACCTTAGCAAACTACATTTTATATCAATGTGCTCTAACAATGTGCTTCTCTAAAATAGTGAGATGAGATTTACCTGTTGTTGTTTTGAGTCCTAAAGTGAAGCCAATAGTTCTCCAAACACATATCATTCATGTTAATAAGTGATAAATTGTGCAGCTTTCTACATAAATTAAAAGAGAACTAAAGCCAAACCTTTTTTTTGGGGGGGGGGGTCTTTTCTTTTTTGTCACAGGAGTACATTTATTAATATATACTCCTGTGACCCAAAACTCCACAAATAGTGGGCCACTGCCAGCTATATGTTGACAGCACAGAGCTATGCTGCAACTGGGAACAATCAGTATTGTCGGAATCCATCCCACTGCCTGATTGATCGCCAGAGCCAGCTGTGCCCACCCTCTCCCCTGTTTGTCCTTCAAATGACCGCTAGAGGAATGGATAGGGGAGGGGGAAATCAGCAGTTTCTGATCGCTCAGTTCTCGAGCTATAGAGCCGGCAGTGACTGCTGCAGTGTCATACACTGGCTCAAAATATTGGGAATAGTATATTTTGCTCTCCCAATAGTTCTCTTTTTTAAGTACTGCTAGTCTGCAAACATTCCTTTAAAACCATCACATTGTCTTCACACCTAGGTGAACCCTAGCCGTATTCCAGCAGTAGTGGGAGGATTGCTGGATGTGGACTGTTCAGAAGATGTCATTAAGAACCTCATCATGGTTGTACATGGCCAGTTTTCAACAGATGAGCTGGTGGCAGAAGTGGAAAAAAGAAACCGGTCAGTAGGTAGTTTTGTTAGATTTTGAAATATAATTTCATTCTATGCAACATTCTATGCAACGTGAGCTCCTTTTCTGTATGTAATTACACTAATTGGTTACTTTTTTGAGTTATTTGACATGTTTATAATTTCTAGTGAAGTATTGTGGCATTTTAATTTAGTGCATACTGTATTGGGTGGCATTCTGTAGACTCTTATTGTCTTCTCCATATCAGGCTAAAACTACTCTTACCATGGCTGGAATCCAGAATCCATGAAGGCTGTGAGGAGCCAGCGACACACAATGCTTTGGCCAAGATCTACATTGACAGCAACAATAATCCTGAACGCTTTCTGCGGGAGAACCCTTTCTATGATAGCTGTGTAGTGGGCAAATACTGTGAGAAAAGGGACCCACATCTGGCCTGTGTAGCTTATGAGAGGGGTCAGTGTGACTTGGAGCTTATCAAGGTTGGTGATACTGGTCATTTAATTATTTTATTTGTCAAAAAGAGCAGTGTGATGGTTGGCAATGTTTAAATCAACTTTGAGCTAGGTCATTGCCATATTGACACATTGTGTGTGTGAAATATGCTAAATGTTTGGATAGAATTTGTGCTACACCCCAGTTTTTTGTTGTTGTTGGGGAGTTTTTTTAACACCTAGGTCACCAAGAACACAGAGGATATAAAAATTGTACTTACCTTGTAAAAATGTCCGATTTTTGAATGTAAAAAAAAAAATCAGACCAACATAAAGCACTTCAGAAGTTTTTTTTCGCCTTTCAACAAAAGAACACCATACCCATATGGAAGCATGTTGGTGGCAGCATTATACTTTGGGGCTGTTTTTGTTCAACTGGAACTGGGGCTTTAGTCAAGGTGGAGGGACTTATTAACAGTTCCAAATATCAGTCAATTGTGGCACAAAATCTTCACGATTTTGCTGAAAAGATGAAGGGGAATTTCACGTTTCAGCACAATGACACAAAGTATACCTCCAAATTAGCACAAGAATGTCTTCACCAGAAGATCAAAGTTTTGGAATGGCACAGCCAGAGCCTGGACCTGAATCCAATTGAAAATCTGTGGGGTTGACTTTTAGGGCTGTGCACAGGAGACGTCCTCACAGTTTGACAGATTTGGAGTAGGAGTTCACTGGATTGAGTTGATATGGATTTTTCAGAACTAATACCGATTATGAGCCACCTTACAGGACGATAACTTATATCAGGTACCGATATTCTGTTTACATCCAGCTGTACCAGTAGCTGAATGTAAACATCGATATCGGTCGACCCCTACTGAACCTCCGCCGCCGTCCCCTGACCCGCTGGCCACTGTCAGAATATCTGAACAGATTTGGGAGCTCAATGTAGGACTGCAACATCTAATCAATTAAATCGGTTGTCAACGATTCTCGTTACCGATTAGCTGAATCCACAGCCGCCGCAATTCTGCTCCCCGTTCTCCTCCTCGCTGGCGTCGGCTGCAGATATCTGTGTTCCTTTCAGTCCGCACTGCTCTGCCCGCCTGTATCAGCAGAGGCAGCGGGGACACAGACCGCTGCAGTCGGCACCAGCAGGGAGGAGAAACCGCTGCTACCCCCGTGCTTCCCACATCCCTTTGCTGCTACCCCCATTCCTGTGATTCTGCTCCTTGTGCCCCCTCTTCTGCCGGTGGTAGAAAGCCGGCGTCAAGTGTCCTATCAGCGGCGGGAAACAATAGCAACCCTGCTTTTGGCTATTTTAAATTGCAATAAAAGGCTGGCTATTGCACCCGTCCACTGCCTGCTGTTAATCAGCCGAGGAGGACCTAAAACAACGTTCTCCTTCAGTTCCCTCCTTTGCTGATTAACAGGAAGCAGTGGGTGGGTGCAATAGCCAGCCTGCTATTGGCTATTGCAATTTAAAATAGCCAATGGCGGGCTCGCTATTGCTCATAGCCACTGCATGCTGTGATTAAATTCAGCTGCCTCAGCAGGCAGCTGTCATTCCCTAGTGAAGTGGAAAGGTAACACCCCTAATGTCACCTCCAATGTGCTATCAAATAGGGGACTTGAGCAATGAGGTAAAAAATAAGATTAAATCAAAAATACCCCCCAACCCCATGAACGTGCGCATACTAACAGAAACACAAGTCGGGTGCACCTACATAGAAAACTACTATTGCGCAACATGCTAGGTAATGCCACGTGCGTCGGAGTGAGAGCAATCATTATCGAGCCAATATTCACAGCTATCTCCAAACTGATGACTGGGCTTTTATAATAAATAAATATACTGTATATGGTGGCAAGCGTCATTTTTGTTTTCGGCCTGAAAAGTCTGCTTTGGGATGTGCGTTGTAGATCTATTAGTTTCAATGGCATCCCATACGTGCCTCCCATCCGCAGTGTGATCACCTGCAATGAAACGCACGGTACTGCAATGCCATGCATTCAAGGGTGGTGTTGGTGCAATAAATGTGCATACGGTTTTATTCTGAAGTACACTTTGTAACACAATTTGTGTACAGTATTTAATTGTAAATAAAAGATGGGGTTTTTTTTTTTTTATTCGATCGAAAAAATAATTGGCCAACTAATCGATTTTGAAAATAAGCGTTAGTTGCAGCCCTAGCTCAATGGCTGCTGGCTCTGTTCCTACATAGATTTTCTGACTCATGCCTTTCCATCAGCTGATCGAGGGATGCCTGCCAGAGAGCGGCACCCACTGTTTGAAATTCGCACAGTGTTTATCGGTAATAGCTACATTTAACCGATAAATAAAAAATTTGGGAATATTGGCTCAGATTATCGGTAGATCTAATAGGGCGATCCCTAATTTTGTAGCACTTTTTACAAGGAAGAGTGGGCAAAGATTTGAAACCCAATAGAGTACAATGTTGGCCAGAACTAAAGGAAAACAATCTGGGGGTGCTTATTTTAGATGGTTACAAAATGTGTGAAAAGGATTAACCTGGCAGTGGGGAAAGCAAAAAAAAAAAAATCTAGGGTGTATCACTAGTGATCACTTGAGGGATCACAAGTAGGAGGAAGGGGGTCCTGATTCCCTTGTATAGGTCTTTAGTTAGAGATCATTTACGAATATGCATCTAGTTCGGAACTTAGAAAAAGATATTGATAAGATAGAATAGGGGGTGTTTATCAAATCTGGAGCAGTTCCCCATTGCAATCAATATGGTAAAAGGTGTGCGTAACAAAATATATAAGGATTAAGGAAACTTAAAAGAGAACTATCGGGTTAAGTGTTTTTCCCCATAGTTCTCTTAAGTGTCACGGGAGGACATATACTAGCGTCCTCCCGTGACCCAAAGCTCAGTATATCGCAAGCTACAGCTCACAGTATAATGAGACTGCCGCAGCTGGGAAGGATCCCAACAATGCTGTCGAGATCCGCCCAGCTGCGTGAACGACAGCTGGCTCTGCCTATCTAGAGGCAGAGCCAGCTGTACCCGCCCCCTCTCCCGTCCTTTCTTCCACTCAGAACTGGAGGATCGGAGCGGGGAGGTATTCAAGCTCTGCGGGGAGCCATAACTGACAGTCACAGCTCTCTGCAGGGAGATGATCAAGAAGTAAGCGAGTGACTGTATGCGTTCGCTCACTTCCCACTCTATTGAGCCGACGAGTGACAGTTTCATTGTCGCACGTCGGCTCGAACTATGAGGATAAGTGTAAATCACTCACCTCATAGTTCTCCTTTAACCCGGTGAGCTCTTTGGACATATCTGATATTTCCAGGCTTCAGGGGGTTAATACAAACTTACGGCTGCAGTAGCAGCCATGAGCTTGTTTCTGTTTTGTGCAGCAGGCTCAGGGCTTTAATGTAAAAATGATTTTGGTGGCTGTAAAGAAGTCCAATAACTTTTCTCTGACATCAGACCAATGGAAAAAATGAGAGGTGCACCGAAATAGAAATTTAAAAACCGAAACGGAACCGAAATAAAGAAATTGTCAGGCCGAAACCGAAAATGTTTTATTTTAATTTTTTCAATTTTTTTATATTAATTTTTATTTCATTTTTTATTACATTTTTATTTTGTACTTTTAGGGGCTTCGGGAAAATATTAGGGGTCTAAACAGACCCCTGATATTTCCCTTTTTAAAATAGAAAAAGAGATTGAGGACACAAAGTCCTCAATCTCTTTTTCTGTATCCCCTGTTATCAATGAACAGGAATCCTCTGAGTGTTCCTGTTCATTGATAACATGATAACAGAGTATGTTTACTATAACTACAATAATGAATGAACAGGAGGTGATGTAGATCACTCCCATTCATTCATAATTGAGGATATAGTCCACATACTCTGTCCTCAATTATGTACAAACACTCAGCGATCGCTGAGTGTTTGCATTGGCTCTCCTCTCTGACACACACTGTCACAGGAGACTGAGCGAGCGTTGCAGGGAGGAGAGCCCAGCCTCCTGTGACAGCGTGGGCTGCCTCCGCCCCCACACCGTTCTGCCGGACTGTGATACAAGGCTGAACGGTGTGTGGGAGGAGAGACACCGGCCGCTCACAGCGCTCTCCTCCCACTGCGATCGGGCGGCTGTCACTTTCTCTCCTCCCTGCTGGGACACAGAGCAGCGCCCAGCGGGGAGGCAAGAAACCTGGGATGCGCCGATGTATTAGCCAAAAGTGCCATTTTTGGCCAATATGTTTCGGCAGCCGATATATCGGTGCATCCCTAGAACAAATACCAGATATTAAAAAAAGTATCTGGGAGAGAATAATCTTATGAGTTAATTCACTTCATGGTATAGCATTACTTCAGGGGAAATTGCTTTTTTTTTTTTCTTTTCTATTAACGTTTAAATTAATTGTTTATTCTTTAGGTGTGCAACGAAAACTCTTTGTTTAAGAGTGAAGCCCGTTACCTTGTACGAAGGAAAGACGCTGACCTCTGGGCCAGTGTCCTTGAAGAAAACAATCCATTCAGGCGACAGCTGATTGATCAGGTATGTTTAGTTGTAATAATAATCATCATTTTTGTTTTGTTTTTACACCCCTTTAAAATATACACATTGGTGATAAGTGTATGCTTTCCATTTTCTACAGCATCTTTTCTACGTACACTAAAGCTGTATTTTGTCTGCCTCATGCTTAGTGGCTTATGTAAGATTGAGGTATAAATGCAGAATATACTAGAGTTAAGTAACTACTGACATGTTTCCACATACATTCTTGCAAAATATTTGAACTCAAATCACCAGCAGTGAACATAATTGTAATCCACAGTTCAGGTTTCATACATTCCTAACAGGTTCCTGTTTACCTACTGGAGCCTTAAAAAAGGACATGTTAATTTATCTAAATGTCTTTTTGCAGCATATTAATTCTGAAATATGCCATGTGGAAATTGAGTGGTGAAGTTGATTGACAAGTGCTCTGAGAGTATTTCATTACCCTTTTCCCTCCATCCCAAAAGAACTTGGTGCTTCTCATCAAACTATTTTTATGAATGCAGCAGTTCTGGGGATAGTGTATAGCATGGGAACACTTTGCCCTATGCATGGAAAATTAGGTTACACAATGGTAGATGAATAATCCTGTATCTATATTTAGTAAAGTGTATTGGACATCTTCATTACATTAGTGTCTGGATTTTTTTTTTCTCACAAAGGTGGTGCAGACTGCTCTGTCAGAGACGCAGGATCCAGAAGAAGTGTCGGTGACTGTGAAAGCATTCATGACTGCGGATCTCCCTAATGAACTCATTGAACTTCTTGAGAAGATTGTTTTGGACAACTCCGTGTTCAGTGAGCACAGGTCAGATGGGGAGGTAATAGAATTCTGGGAAAAGGATAGAAACAGTGGTGGGTGGCATGGAAGGGCTGAAGATGGTTGTTAGTGGTGATGCAACGTACATTATTTATGTCTATTGAATGACGTTACTGTTTGCTTTCAGGAACCTGCAGAATCTATTGATACTAACCGCCATCAAGGCTGACCGAACACGTGTAATGGAGTATATCAACCGATTGGATAACTATGATGCACCAGACATTGCTAACATTGCTATCAGCAACCAGCTGTTTGAAGAGGCCTTTGCTATCTTTAGGAAGTTTGATGTTAATACATCTGCCATACAGGTGAAGGAACTTCATTAGTCATTTATTTGAAAAATGGCTTAAAAAATGTTTTTAATATTGTGAAGGCAATACCTTGAAATCTGTATGTTTTTGTTTATTGGTCGTTTTATTTCTCCTTTACAAACATATCTTACAGGTCTTGATTGAGCACATTGGGAATCTGGACCGTGCATATGAATTTGCAGAGAAATGCAATGAGCCAGCTGTATGGAGTCAGCTGGGTAGAGCACAGCTGCAGAAAGATTTGGTCAAGGAAGCTATTGACTCCTACATTAAAGCCGATGACCCTTCTGCTTATATGGAGGTGGTACAGGCAGCAAGTAAAAATAGTGAGTGATTTTAATACAGATAAGAAAGCATTTGAAGGTGTAGGATGATTATACAAAGGAGATTTTCACAATAGCTTGGCTACTGCTCTCCACACGAGAAAAATTTATAGAACTAAATACCTAGCACAAAGTAATATAAATCTGTACTTAATTGTACAATAAGGATATAGATCTTAACATTGACCGGCATACAAAGCCAGCATAGCTCCCTCCTTTTGTGCCACTGGTATAGGTTTGCACTTTAGTGTTGCTGTAAAACCCCCTGTTCACATACCTAATTACATAATTGGACAGACATCAGACCATAAAGTAAACAAAGGATATGCCAAAACAGAAATCACAAAAAAGAAATTCTGAAATAACTTGTGAAAAAAAAATCCCCAAAACTTTTTTCACAGAATGCTCAGTAAGCTTCTCAGTTAAATTTATTATTAACCTCAATACATCGTTATACCGTACAAATAATACAAAAAAAGAAATACCTGTTACGATAGTCTTTCAGCTGTAAAAAAAAGAGGCATAAAAAGGAGTTGTGACGCTATTCCGCAAGTAGCATTTACCTCACTAGGCTGGGAACTGCGCTCCAAAACTACTTGTATGGCAGTGTCGCAATTTGTGCAGATAGTCACTGCAGCCTTTGCACTAGATCGATTATTTTGGACTTTTCCAATATCCAGCAGCACTAGGATAAATTGCTGTCCTTTGATTTCCTTTTTCTGCACATTGAACCCTAGTAGTTGCAGTAGTCAACAGAATGTGATCACATAGGGCAGCAAATTACCTCTGAATGGAAACAAGATTCCCATAATAATAAAATAGCAAATTCATTGATATATTAATGAATGTAAACTTTTTAAACATTTTATAGTTTTTGTCAACGTTTTTAACAAATGATGGTTTTCTTTTAGATTGACCATTATCATTGTCATGATTTTGTTTTCCATACTGGTCAGTATTCAGATCAGTATGTGTGCCAGTGTTCTGAAACCGATTCTTACCTGCAAGTTCAATGTATTTCTTATGGATCTTCTTGTTTGCTTTGTCCTAATTATGTTGGGTTGTGGCACCAAGTGAAAAGTCTGAAAGCTAATCTAAACCTTTTCATTTCGCAGGTAACTTTGAGGACCTGGTAAAATTCTTACAGATGGCAAGAAAAAAAGCCAGGGAATCGTACGTAGAGACGGAGCTGATCTTTGCATTGGCGAAAACCAATCGCCTCTCAGAACTGGAGGAATTTGTCGGCGGCCCTAATAACGCCCATATCCAACAGGTCACGAGCTGAATATTTACGTATACAGCATTTTTATTTCTTGAGCTTTTTGTGTGTTTTACTATTCTGCCTCTTGTGAATTTTAGGTGGGAGATCGTTGTTATGAAGAGGGCATGTATGATGCTGCTAAACTTCTTTACAACAATGTGTCAAATTTTGCCCGTTTGGCATCCACCCTTGTAAACCTTGGCGAGTACCAGGCTGCTGTGGACAGTGCACGTAAAGCTAACAGCACCCGCACCTGGAAAGAGGTAAGAGAATCCTAATATCAGGAATGTTACTGTATTATTACTGGTGTGTGCGCATGTATGTATGTTTTATATTATACATCTACTCATCCTTTTCTTTTTTTTTTTTTTAAGGTCTGCTTTGCATGTGTGGACGGTGAAGAATTCCGTTTAGCACAAATGTGTGGTCTACATATTGTGATCCATGCTGATGAACTAGAGGAGCTGATCAGCTATTATCAGGTGGGTGTAAAACTAAGACTTGTTTAAAGCATCACACTATGTGATTGGCCCATTTTTGATAATACAGGAGGTTCCTCGTCCAGTTAAAGAAGGTATTTTTCTAAGCATATTTTTTATCTGAGATTGTCATGTAATGATTTTAGAACGTTAACCGTTCATTTATTTTGTCATTGTCTGGCTCTTTAGATCAGTGTTCTTCTTTCTTAGTAAGTACTACTCACATTAAAGCCTTGTAATAGGTTATTGGTAACCTTTTGTTTTTTGTTTTTTCTGGTGTTTCTAAAGGACCGTGGCTATTTTGAGGAGCTAATTGCGCTTCTAGAAGCAGCCCTTGGTTTGGAGCGTGCACACATGGGTATGTTCACAGAGCTGGCCATTCTGTACTCCAAGTTCAAACCTCAGAAAATGCGGGAGCACTTAGAGTTATTCTGGTCCAGAGTCAACATCCCCAAGGTGAGTAAGAGCTGCTATCCTACAATATTTTAACTAGACAAGTGATTTATGATGAGCATAATAGTAGTCAAAGCAGTTATTCTAGGAGTTTTCTTAGAAATATGATATTTAGATTTTTATAGATTTGGCTAGCAGAGGACCCCTTTTTGTGGGTCTCGGTAAAGCTTGTTTTAAAAACTGCCTCAACGATCTCATTACTGTCATCGGTACAATATAAATTAAGCAGTACAAATATTGTTATTTTGTGCAGCCTTTCTGAACAGCTATATTTGCTAATACTTGTCGTTATTTGTGCTTTTGTTCAGGTTTTGCGTGCTGCAGAGCAGGCCCATCTATGGGGTGAGCTAGTCTTCTTGTATGACAAATATGAAGAATATGATAATGCAATTCTCACCATGATGAGTCATCCCACTAATGCCTGGAAAGAAGTACAGTTTAAGGATATTGTTACCAAGGTATTTTCTTATCTGATATGTTTTCCTAGTTTAAAGTATGAATGGTAAACCAGTCTACAGTAATTGTTTTTATGGTTACAGGTTGCCAATGTAGAGCTTTATTACAAAGCCGTGCAGTTCTACCTGGAGTACAAACCTTTGCTCATTAATGACCTTCTCTTGGTCTTATCCCCACGTCTGGACCACACACGTACTGTCAACTATTTTTCTAAGGTAATGTTTTCTTTCTTTTTTAGGACACCTTTTATTTCTCTTTTACAAGCTGCGCTTGGCACTGCAGCCTAGTAGAGCTTCTACCATCATTCTGCCTATACACATTGCATTGTACATTTTCCATTGCTTGTATAACATTTTATAGACACAGGAGTATAATTTTTGCATAAGTGTGGTGTTTTGCTGACCTCTGAACTCTGACCTTCCCTTAGATGAACCAGTTACCTCTTGTTAAGCCGTATTTGCGCTCTGTTCAAAATCACAACAATAAATCTGTGAATGAAGCCCTCAACAACCTGCTGACCGAGGAGGAAGATTACCAGGTAACAAAGTAAACAAGAGTTATGTAATAATTACAGAACTTGATGCTACTCTCACTTCCCTTGTCATCTATTAATTATTGCAAACCACCTTCTTACCATACTTTGTTTTTATTTTAGTCTGACAAATGTACAGAAATGTGAAAAATCTATTTTTTGTTAAATGAATTTATTTTTATAGTGTATCTGTTTGATGGGGCAGTGGTCATCTGCATGCTCTCAATGGAGCTTTCAACCCGTGTTTTAATCACTATGCCAGAGCTGACAGTGTTCACATAATCTGGAACCACTCTTATGGTTCCCAGTCTTCCATAGGGAGCCCAGCTGTTATTGACACCCTGGATTGAGAGTAAGCAGACAAAGTCTTGGTTGTTGGTTCTTAAAGGAGAATTATGAGGCGAGTGAAAATCACTCAGCCTCATAGTTCTAGCCGACCTGTGACAATGAAACTGTCACAGGTCGGCTCAATAGATTGGGAAGTGAGCGAACACATAGCGTTGCTCGCTCACTTCTCGATCCTGTCCCTGCAGAGAGCCGTCACTGTCACGGCTCCCTGTAGGGATTCCCCCCCTCCCCTGTCCGATCCTCTAGCGCTGACTGGCTTAACGGATGGGGGAGGGAGCGGGTACAGCTGGCTCTGCCTCTAGATAGGCAGAGCCAGCTGTCACTCACGCAGCTGGGTGGATCCAGACAGTAATGTCAGGATCCGTCCCAGCTGCAGCGTCTCAGTAGCTCAGTAGGTGTAGCTCGCGGTATACTGAGCTTTGGGTGATGGGAGGACGCTAGTTTGTGTCCTCCCGTCCTACCCTTAGGAGAACTATGGGGAAAAGCCCTGACCCCATAGTTCTTTAAAGGGGAGAACAAATTTAACGTACTGCAAAATGTACAGATTGCAGGCAAGAAAGGGTTAACGGCTTATTCTGTGTTCGTATCAGCATATCATAGCTAAGGAAAATAAGATCATCACATTAACAATACCCATTGTAACAAACTGGCAGACAAACTTCTGATGATTCCAAATGCCTTCAGGAGTTTAGGACTTAAAGGGGTTCTAAACCCTCCGTTTTTTTGCCTATCTCTACTGCTAGCAAGCAGCAGATACAGGAAAAAAGTTTTTTTTAAAACCCGCTTTAACAGCGGTTTAAACTTACCCTGTTTTCATTGCGTGCTCCCGCAAAGCACCTTGGGGTGGGCGCATGCGCAGTTCGGATTCTCGGATGGTAGACGATCCCCCCGCAGCACCGCTGGAGGGACAGATGACATCAGGAAAGAAGAGGAAGATTGGATTAAGATCATTTTAATGCATGTGAATTGTTAAACCTGAACTCCAGACAAATAAAATGCACGTATGATGAAATGCTGCCAGTGTGCAGTAAGTACATGAATCTGTCTTGGTGTGCGCCTCTTGCCATCCTCTGTACAGCAGCACTCAAACTGGCAGAGGGAGGGGCAGCACTGGGAGTCCGCAAGTGTGTTGCATATAAATGTGCAGACCAGGAACAGAGCAGAGTGAGCAGGCTAGGGGTGCAGGGAGGACAGCAATGTATCCTTTCTATAGTCCAAAGTTCTAACATTGAAAGTGGTTTCATCCACCTGTTTGTGCAGTGTGCCAAGGATTTGGGATTCTTAGGAATTGATGGACAGAAATACAAATACAGTTAAACCTGCTCCCATATATTATTTAATCTGTGTATTTAACTGATTGGAGTTCAGTATTATAGAGCTACAGTGTGAAAAGTATATTGCAATGCTTCTGCCACCATGATTATATTGTTGAGGGATGCAATCTGTCATCATACATGACATTTCCTCTGTCAAACTGGAATGCAAAAAAATAATCCTCTTGGGGAACACTGACATGCTAATTATTTGAATCCTTCTTTTTTTTTGTCATTGCTTTCGCATCAAGTCTGCGCTTCTGTTACACTAATAAAAAGCATGCTGCATTTGTTAGAATTGATTATTTATGGATACTACCCTTCAGCTATTTTCTAGTTTCAGAAATCAGTTTGTGTGAATGAACAGAATGCAATAAATATTGAATACTCTGTTATGCTTCAATGAACTCTAAAGTTATAAACCCTTGTCTGTCCATAGGGCTTAAGAGCATCTATTGATGCTTATGATAACTTTGATAACATCAGCTTGGCACAGCGTCTGGAGAAACATGAGTTAATTGAGTTTCGTCGAATTGCAGCATATCTATACAAGGGTAATAACCGCTGGAAGCAGAGTGTGGAGCTATGCAAGAAGGACCGCTTATACAAGGTGAGATAATGGGGATTGCAGATCACATCTAACACAATGGAAACTTTTGTCTGTGCAAGTGCTGAAAATAGATTTTAAATATGAACTCCAGGGGAAAAAGGTTTATGAACCCTTGCAGTGGTACTACTCCTGCACTGCAAGGGCTAACTGCTTATTACTGTCTAGGTGCTAAAAAAAAAAAAAGTTATACTCGCCCGTACTACAGAGCCAACTCCCTGCTTCTCTGGTCACTGAAGTGTGAAGACACAAGGATTCTTAAGGTGCCCCAAGGTGTGTGGAAGACGTGCAACCTTTGCTACTGTACGGTCCCACGACTTTTACCTTAGGAACATGTTCGAAAACCCGACGAGAATCGTACGATTGTCGGCGGGTGTGTAGCATGTTCGTAAGATAAATGCCGCACGGGCCGGTGTGCGCAAGCGCACACTGCCCGTTCACCATTGCGGTCATCGGAAGTACGATCTGCCTGTCCAAGATGGGCAGATCGTATGTTTTTTTAATTACCTTACAACCATCGCAAGGCAAAGGTCTTGCGATGGTTGTAAGGTGTGTGCCCAGCATTAGACTGCTGCAGAGGAGGGGGAGAGAGTCTGTAAGAACAAGCAGGTTGGAATGATAGAGTTTTTAACTTTTTTGGCACCTAGAAACAAACACGCAGTTAACCCTTTCAGTTCAAGGGTAACCCCACTGCAAGGGTTAATAAACGTTTTCCCCTTCTTTAACCATTTCCCTTGACATACCCACAAAGTATCATCTTTGTTGCATACAGTCATTGTATGTGCTGATTTGTTACTCATACATTTCGTAGTTCTAGGTTAGCGCAATACATCAGTAAAGATTGTTTTTTTTACTTCCAGGGCCCCGCCATCTGTGTTCACAGTATACACTAGGGATGCACCGATACCGGTATTTCGGTATAGAGTACCGATATTTGTTTTTTTTGGTACTCGCCGATACCGAGTAACGGAAGTCCAATTCGGAAGCCAGGCAGCGTGTAATGACTCGCTACCTGGCTTCCTGATTAGCAGGGAAGCCGCCCCCATGCTTCTCGTCCCTAGTGACGAGAGAGCATGGAGATGGCTTCCCGGCCAATCGGGAAGCTGGGCAGCGTGTAATGACACACTGCCCGGCTTCCTGATACCGGAAGTATCGGGCTAGGCATCTGAGTATTTGGGCGAGTACGAGTACTCGTCCAAATACTCGGCATCGGCACTGATACTAGTATTTGTGCATCCCTAGTATACACCTTTTCTGCATAGTTGAAAAGTAATGAGTATGGTGTTTAATGGTTCAGGGTTTTAACTTTCTGAACCTGGGTTTTTGCTTGATTTGTTGCTTGTATATTTCTTCACAGGATGCCATGTTGTATGCTGCAGAGTCAAAAGACACTGAGCTAGCAGAGAAGCTGCTTCAATGGTTTCTGGAGGAGGGAAAACGTGAATGCTTTGCAGCCACTCTCTTCACCTGCTATGATCTTCTGCATCCAGACATTGTTTTAGAGCTGGCTTGGAGGCACAACATTATGGACTTTTCCATGCCTTACTTTATTCAGGTCATGCGAGAATACTTGTCTAAGGTGTGTATGCCGCATACAATGATATACAGTCTAACCAGTAAAACTATACTGTTATACCAAGTATAACATTATACTGTACAAAAACAAAAGATGT
Organism: Nanorana parkeri; assembly: GCF_000935625.1. Taxonomy (NCBI): domain Eukaryota; kingdom Metazoa; phylum Chordata; class Amphibia; order Anura; family Dicroglossidae; genus Nanorana; species Nanorana parkeri. The sequence goes on along the minus strand of NW_017307493.1, from coordinate 430,468 downwards.
ACAGGTAAATTTGAACATGTTTGGAATGTGAGGTATGATGCACTGATGGCCTAAGACTTGGACATAGATTTATCCTTACTCAATTTTGTTTCTTAAAAAAAGTTGATTATTCTTAGATTATTTATATTTGGGGAAATTCTAACTTCAGCCATTGTTTTTTCCTTTTTAGAACAGTGAGGGGCAGAGTTAGAATCTTTCTGAGGCTTATTGCTGTGTCCCATTTGAAAGATTTCCTATCACTTCTTCCTGTCTCTTGGACAGGGTTAGGAATGATGGACAATCTCTTTAATAAGGGAACAGCAACAAAAAACACATGAAGTAGAATGAGTAAGTTTAGAAATTATTACCATTTGTCTTATTTCTTTGACCGAGAGTTACAGAGGCAGGAAGGGGAGAACAGATCCCTCAATGGGTTCTCAGACTGCAAAATTCTAACAAAGACAGATCAAACTTCTATTCTAAGTCTGCATTATCTGGGCCTTAGACCGAAAGGGACAAATATGGCAGCTGCTCAGATCCGTTTAAAACTAGCAAAAGGACCAGGGCAGTACACTGAACAATACAAGAGAGGTCCCCAGCACAGCTAGCCAGCAACAAAAACAAATCCGTTTAACTACTCAGGTTAAAAACAGGTTTGGTTTTTCTGCCGGTTTTAATTTTTTGGGATTTTGGGTAGACACACACAGGAAGTCTTTAGCTGCATCATTAAGATAATATGTGGGCTTCTGGTGTGTAGTTGTACCTTTTAGGAGGTTAGGGCTGCCTCCAAGTGAGCATTGCATTATAATTGTCCCACAGTAGGGTTAGGGACCACACTTATTAGCGGTAGGGACCTCTCTTGTACTGTAAGGGGTCTCAGCATTTAATGTTTCCTGGTGTAGAGATGTATACTTTGTAATTTGCATTCAACATATATAATATATAACCATTAAAGCTATAATTTTAGGGTTGCAACTAATTAATATTTTCAGAATCGATTAGTTGGCCAATATGTTTTTTCAATTAATCGGATACAAAAAAATTAAATACCATCATTAATTTTAAAATACACCAATGCAGTGTTACAAACATAAAGTTTACTTCAGAATAAAACTGCATGCACAATGTTTTGCAATTGGAATGCACGGCATTGCAGTACCGTGCGTTCCAGTGCCATCGATCACACTGTGGGTGGGAGGCGCCTTTGGGGATGCCATTGAATTTGCAACTGTCACCCATTCAAGTTACTGATCAGGTGACAGACGCTGCATGTAAACACCTGCACACTGCATGTAATGGAATGTGATATGACTACATGTGGTTAGGACTCGATCACTATCCCTGGACGCATCGATCGTGCATCCAGGGAAAGTGATTGTTTTCTAACTGCATGTAATGGTAACTTGAATGAGTGGCAACTGCTGCATGTAAACACCAGATTAGGGATTCCTGTTGCAGGAAAATGCAAGCTTCTGACGCAGGAATCCCTAAACATATAAACTTAAAGGTGTGGGGCCTAATACACACACCCACACTTGCACTCCCCCCAAGCACACACAAAATTATTCAATCCCCCCCAGACACATAAACCAAGAGCCCCCTCACCTGCTTGTTTTTGCAGGGAGGAGGCACAATCTCTTGTGATCCAGTGGTTGATTAGTAAGACTGGCTGGTGCAGACCTTACTAATCCATTCCTTCGGCCAGCGCTCAGTGAAGGATGTCAGAGCGCTGGTGGAAAGGAGCTCTGGCACAGCCAAGAGCAGCTATGCGATCTGCATCTGAACGGGATGCAGAACGTGTAGCAAGTCAGGTACGTGGTCCGTGACCGTGTTCCTGACTTGTCAGTTGGCTGCGGGCCGATACTTTGAGACCCCTGGCCTACAGTTTACAGTCTTGTCTAATCCTCCTGTAGGTGGCAGTATAAACGAAGATGAAAGTAAATAAATATGTTTTTGGACCAATTCACCACCCTGCGATTTTACACTGCTTATGAAATGTAAAACATTTGATTTTGTCTTTATACAGGTGGACAAGTTACATGCTGCAGAGAGTTTAAGAAAGGAGGAGGAGCAAGTGACAGAGCCAACCCCTATAGTATTTGGTGAGTACCCTGTTTTCCCCAAACATTTCTTTTTTTTTTTTTTGTCAATGAATGCTCATAGGGGGCTAACAGTAATCCCACTGCAAGGGTTAAGAATGTTTAGGAAGAGTATTAAAGGCTAGGCGTTTTTTACCTTCATGCTATGGAACTATGTAAATGCATTCTCTGCAGTAAGGTAAATAACGCCCCAATACCTGTGAAGACTTGTCACCACCGTCGGTCTCTGAAGCTGTCCTCTGTTCCCCCGAACTACCTTGTTGCAGGGGAGGATACTGAGGGCAGAGGAGCCATAGGCTCCTTCTGCCTTCAGTCAATCTGTTAGGAGAGTGGCGTGCCGCAAGCTGTGTGTGTGTCTATGGACGCACACAGCTACTTGCGTGCACGGCTGTGAGCGCTCACGCATAGGTGCCTCCTCAGCAGCCGGTTACCTGATGGAGGCACCCACACGGGGCGGGACAGAGCTATGTGGGAGCCAACCAGAAAACGAAAAATTGAAGAATTGTAAACTAAAAGACCAGAGGATTTGCATAAGTGCGGGCATCCCATGCATTTTGGACTTGATGGACTAATGTCTTTATTCAACCTCAAATACTATGTAACTATGTAACATTTATTTAAATTTATATTCGTATTTCCTTCTGAAAATACGATTTTGCCGCTGTCATTGACCTTCTTGCTTCAGTATTTCGAGTTTCTAGCCTGGAGCATATATTGTAATGAGGAGAGACCTGAGAACAGTTCTTATTTGTATACATCTTCCAGGTGAGTAAAAATACTGAAATAAGTGGGTTCGCATGACAGCCAGGCACCTAGCATTTTCAGAAAGACAGGTCAGGAATGTCAGCCTCCATATTTCTCTCACGACAGGTTTGAACAGTCATGTCCTCAGAATATGTAGGTTGATCATTTAGAGTTAGCTATTCCATTTATCTGTGTCTATTTTATGAACCTTATTTGGAAATTGTATTTGTTTCTTTTCTTTCCTAGAAGTGTTGACAGCACAAGGTAGGGGTGGGGGGGGGGCTTAGTATGGTCTGGATCTGATGTTGTTCTGGTGAAGATGCACACACATTTTTGTCCATTCCCTAAAGGTGCCCATACACCTTACGGTTGTCGTACGATAATCGTAAGCGATCGACTTTTCGTACAACAATCGTAACGTGTGAATAGAGTGCCCGACCAATAGTACTGTACAATCGTACGACATTTGACGGTCAAGCATGTTTGAAAACTTTGGTCAATCGTAGGATGTTCGCATGGTTGGTGGCGTTTCCATCCGTCAAAAGTCGTACGATTAACGCTGCGCATGCGCAAACGAAAATAATTGTGGTTACCGCAAGTCGTCCAGGTGTTTTTTTTTTTAAACTACCGCTGATTGAACCTTTCGATAATCGGGGCAGGATGGGGCCGTCGTACGAAAATCGTACGATGGTTCGATCATCGGATGAAAAGTTTTGTCCGATAATCGTAAGGTGTATGGGCACCTTAACACTTTTGTTTAAATGCCCTTGGTCCATTATCATTTGACACTTACAAGTCATACACCAATAAACTGATTGCAATCTTCTTATTTTGCTAACACTTATTCTCTCCTTTTGTCTTGCCAGGTCAGCAGCTGATGCTTACAGCGGGTCCTGCTGGTGTAGTGCCACCGCCACCGCCGCAGCCAGCCTTCCCATATGGATATACGGCTCCACCAACGTTCACTCAGCCCCCTCCTTCTGTCTCCCCTGGCTACGGTTTCAACATGTAACCTCCGCAGCCTGATGCCCTTTTCACTCTATACACCTGGCGGGGTGCTGTAGCCCACTCTTCCAGGAGCTGACTGTAGTTCATCTTGGACACCTTTTATTTATTACATTTGCTCTTACTGACTTGGAAATACAGCTTTTCAGCCATTCACTACCACAGTTTATTAAAGTGTTTTCTTTGGATGAGAATGGCCTAGATCCACTGTCCATATTCCTTTTATGACTTATTACACATGCTAACCAAGCAATCATTCTGTGCTGTATACTGCTGAATACAAAATATGGCAGCTGCATATCCATGTGCAATCCCTAGCTGCCTCATTAGTCCACCTTAAGTGGTTACCATGGACAGGCATGCCAGATCTTTTCTTCTGTCTGCCGAAATAGCAGCAGGTGTCACATCTAAGTTCTCTTTTCTTTACTAACACACAACATGGCATACAGCAACCTATGTGCCACCTCTGTGCCATGTTATTGGGGGGGGGGTTTAATCTCAGCACTGGTACGCAGCCGGGTTGGATTTTTAATATAGAATGAAGCACTGTTTAGTGAACGTACTCCAATATGTTTAAAGCTTGTACAGTTAGCCATTTTCTTAGACTGGCCTTGCTTGTGTTGCCTGTTACAATACCCATAATATTAAATACAGTAAACATACAATCATATTTAAACGTCTTATCCAGCATGTGTTTCTTTGATTAGACTGTTTTCTTAGAGGTGATTAACGTTCTTTCCATACTACCTACTCTGCGGCAATATTTTCAGTGTCTGGATTCGTCACCCTGTGCTTATGGTATTTCAGTATTTACCGTGTTTCCCCGAAAATAAGACACTGTCTTATATTTTTTTGGGCTCAAAAAAACACACTAGGTCTTATTTTCGGGGTAGGTCTTTTTTTTTTTTTTTAAATGTACAACAATCCACACTTATTCATGTACAAAAATATGGAGATCAGGGCAATCAGGGGTGCCGTACCTTTCCAAGAGCAATTTGCTAACCAATCGCTGGCCAGAATGAGCGAAGCGCGCTTTCACTATCGATTCCTCACAGACGGAGTGCATTTGATATCACTCTGCCTGTGACAGGAGCCGACGCTATAGAGGATGCATCGGCTTATACGGCTCTGCTCCCTCTGCTGCCGCCTCGCTTCCTCTAGCGCTGACTTAGTTGGCACCGCTGATTTCTCTCCCGCAGCTCTTCAAGTTCCCCCTTATGCCACCACCGGCCCTGGAAATGGTCACAACTAGGTCTTATTTTCGGGGTAGGTCTTATATTTTAGAAATTCACAAAAATAGTACTAGGTCTTATATTCGGGGTAGGTTTTATTTTCGGGGAAACAGGGTATGTTCTAGCACCAGAGGGCAGTATATGCCGTGTGCCACATTTCTTGCAGAACATGTAGCTTCCAGTTATCCTTTTAAATGAGTTTGTCTTTAATTTCCTCTATAATATCTATAGATGTATATACATTACATATGAAATAGAAGCCGTCTGTTTCAGTCAGCCAGATTAATGCTGACTCTTTGTAAAATAGAAGTCTGCACAAATACGGTCAACAAAGATGAGATGGCATAGTCCAGATGTAATATGCTGGCATCAGCCACAAGATCTACTGCAAATTCTGGATTGTTACGACTTGACAGTTGAACTCTGGTGTCTTCTTGCCCGTTTTGTTCTGCTGCTGCACTGTTATTTTCTCCTTACTAGCAGTGCAGGGAATATGTAATGTAATATTTCATTTAGGAATGCACAGATACCAAGTACCGTACACGATACAAGTACAGATCCTTTTCAAGCTCCAGGACTAGACCATTTTTGCAAGTACAAGTACTGATACTTGTCCAAGTACTCACAGATACAAGTACTGATACATTTTTGTTTTTTGCCACGTGACAGTTTTTCTAAAACAATACAGACTACAGGTGAAACTCGAATAATTAGAATATCGTGCAAAAGTAATTGCAGTAAGTGCTGCAAAAGGGGCCCAAACCAAGTACTGAGTACATATGCATGCTTGTACTTTTCAGAGGTCCGATATTGTTCTATGTACAATCCTTGTTTTATTGATTGCATGTAATAATCTACTTTTTTGAGGTTGTGGATTTGGGGTTCTTTGGGTTTTCATGAGCTGTAAGCCATAATCATCACAATTATGACAAATCACAGCTTGAATTATCTTGCTTTGCATGTAATGAGTCTATCTCGTATATTAGTTTCACCTTTTAAGTTGCATTAGTGAAATAAATGAACTTTGCACGATATTCTAATCGAGTTTCACCTGTAATGATTTCAGGACAGTGGTGGAGCGCCAGAGCCAGGTCCCAGCTGCAACCCGGTACTTGTATCTGTGCATCCCTCATTTCATTTATGGTCAGCTAAAAATCCGTGCCATGGACATACAGCATGTTTATCTTTGTGTTACCTCTTGCTTTGTTTTTTTTAATATATCTATTTATCTAGTGGGATTGAATATACTCCCTGGATTTACCAGGTTGAGTGCATTACCCATCTTGCACTTGGCAATGTCGCACAGTCTGCATGTATGTTTTTGGCAGAGCTGTTTGTGCATATTCTGCCTTCTCAATTGGGATAGAGTTGTGGGGCAGTGCAAGATGTCCATATTTCTTCAGAGCCACAGATGAGCCGGTGTCAGGCTTTGAAAGTGCTGCTAATGTACATGAGCTGGAGTTATAGAAAACATTACTCCTCATGCATGCAGGCATGTTTTCAGAGACAGCTTACACAGATAAATTCACAATGCTGAACAGAAGTTGTCATGCACACATTACATGCCACAGCTCAACAACCAATTTTAGAAGGCACAAACTGCACAAACACATGTCTTTTGTGTCTCCTGAGGTGCGCTGCATTGCTGTGCTACACACTCCAGCTTACATGGCACTAGAAGCCAAGCTGTATATCTGGTAACAGTGTGACTGACATCAGTGTGTACCCGAGAACTTAGGGCCTGTTCACACGACGTCCGTTTTGTGTGCTGACCTGATCCGTACGCTCCTGCACTCAAAATGCATCCCAATGTATCCCTATGTGTTTTATGGGCTACAGTTCTCACGTGCGTAGTCCGCAGAAAAATACTGCATATCACATTTTGTACGGTCAGGAAACGCAAACACGTCAAAAACGCACTGCACTGCAGCTAACATACTAACAGCCCCACTCCAGCAAAAAAAAAAAAAATTTTTTTTTTTACTGGAACGCATCAAAAACGCGGCCAAAACTCACTGCATCAGTTTGCAGATCCGCATCTGATCAGGACCTGATATGTGAACAGGCCCTTAGGGTTTATAGGTAGCTTGGCTGGACTATCTTGAAAACACTTCTTGGTCACTTTTACACACTGTGGAGTATTTAATATCCTTGGGCATTGACTTGTCTGTCAATTGCCATGTCTCAGTTTTGCAGAAAGTTTGATAAAACCGCTTTGAAGAAATAATGAGCCACAGCGAGATAAACCTAACACTGTTTTAAATGCAGTGCTCCATGGTCCAAAGGGGAAAATATTTCATCCATTTTTTATTTTTAATATCCATAGTGTGTTGGACCTGAACAATATTATGCTGAATTGTCTGTGGGTTGTTGGTAAAGGGTCAGTCCACCCAAAAGCAGGACTTTGTTTTAGGTCAAGTCGAGTGGGTAATGTTTAGGATACATCCGCCATGTGCAGCTGGGAGTTTTGGAACTTCCCGTCCATATTTGTATGTTCCAGCACTTCTTTTTGCATTCCCCAAAATAAAAATATAAATCCAACAGGGAGAGTGGGACCATCTCCTAATAGACAACTTGGGTGAGCAGGCTGTAACAACTCTACAGAGTCTATTATTATCTGAAATATCAGTTTTGAGTGGACTAATCCTTTAACACAGGCAGGTTTTGTCCTGTACTGCATATAGCAATTGAAAATGTCCAAGTCTGCTTGATGAGGCATTCCTCTTATGTGCTTTCCCTGTGGTATTCCTAGAGGGACATTTATTCACCATGACATGCTTTTCTTTGTATTGTTAAAGTTAACTTTTAGTTTTTTTATGTTTTTATATTCGTTTCCACATGTTTACCTTGTGCCATGTTTTTTTTTTTTTTTTTTAGCCCATACCCTGATCATTTTAACATTATATATGACAGTAGACTGCTCTGTATGAATTTATAGCTATGAATATTATACAAATCCTAAGTATTGTAAACCAGACATTAGTTTCCAAATGTGTAGTCTGAGAAACCCTGTCCCTGTGTATTTTCTCCATACCAAATAACTTGGCTTAGAATGATATACTGTGCCTGCTAATGTATTGAACAAAACTAGAGCATGTACAGAAACTGCAGCGGCAAATAGGCTATTTATAATAACAAGTGTTTAGTATTTTCTGACTTCCCAATGAATAAATCCTAATCATTAACTCTGCATGTTCTTCATTGAAAGGTAAGATTGATGATTAACACCTAAGTAAAGAAGGAAGGCCCAGTCAGTTGCCTGCTGATCCAGTGCAATCTGCTGTTTGTCACAAAGCTTTGCTCACTGCTCCTAAACTGCATTTTTATTTTACATGTCTGTTCTAGTAAGGGTTGCTCTGGACCTAAAAAGAATTAGTCATGGTGTCTGATTTTCCTTTCTTTTATCCATATACAGGCCTAGTCCTTCATTAGCTGCCTGTGATCTCATAATGATTGCTGCAGTCCAAAGACAACTGTGCACAGAACTTTAAAGACTTCAAGCCCAATGCTTATGTGATGGGCTTAGTTTTTTCCCCACAAGTCTGAAGGAACTTGGATTACAATGATTTAACTGTAGCAGTTTTGGCTTTGGTTTGATGCAATTATCCTTGCCCTTGTAAACGGATACAAGGGTGCAAGCATTTCGTACTACAACACTGAGCTTGATCAGGTTGTTATAATGAAGGTAATCACTGAACAGACCATTTTTAGAAGTACTGGCAAGCTTTATGTCGTTATCTACAGAACAACATTAGGTATGGATCTGCATCAACTTGCTAAATGCCCTTTAAAGGAGAATTATGAGGCGAGTGATTTTCACTCAGCCTCATAATCTGAGCCGACCTGTGACAATTAAACTGTCACAGGTCGGCTCAATAGATCGGGAAGTGAGCGAACACATACTGTCGCTCGCTCACTTCTCGATCTATCCCTGCAGAGAGCCGTGACTGTCACGGCTCCCTGCAGGGATTCCCCCTTCCCCCTGTCCGATCCTCCAGCGCTGACCGGTGAAACGGACAGGGGAGTGGGCTGGCTCTGCCTCTGGATAGGCAGAGCCAGCTGTCAATCCCGCAGCTGGGTGGATCCAGACAGTATTGTCGGGATCCGTCCCGGCTGCGGCGTCTCAGTATACCGGGAGCTGTAGCTCGCGCTATACTGAACTTTGGGTCAAGAGAGAACGGTAGTTTGTGTTCTCCCGTGACCCTTAGAAGAACTATGGGGAAAAGCCCTGACCCCATAATTCTCCTTCAAAGCAAATGGTGTAACTGTTTCTTTTTTTTTTGTGTATAACTAAAGTTTTAGTTTACATTCACATGGGAAATCTTAGATGGCTACTGGCCTGCGTTCAGTGGCAGCTGAACACCACTTCTGGACACAGCTGCACTTCATGCGGTGGTTGCATGCAATGCAGCCAGTTTGTGTAACCAGAAACTCTGCAGAAACGCCTTCTCTGGATGCACACGGTGTGCTACCAGGAACACTCAGAGGCTGTATTCGCATGCACTGACCATTGATTTGTACAGACAACAAATCTGTCAGCTGCCGTTACTGTTCGCAAGCACTGTGTGCATTCAGCAGTAGCTCTATGTGAATGTAGTCTTATTTTAACAAATACCACTTAATGCATTTGCCCTAAGGCAGAAACTTCATACTCAAATAGTAACTTGTTTTAACTAACATGACAAGGAGTGTAAAAAGGAATGAAATAAAGAAAGTAACATTTTGATAGTATTTGTTAAACGCTGATAATGTAACATACAGTTTATAAAATTTGGTTCTTAGGTTTCACCTACAATTGGGTTTTTGTAGGTATTCGCAGAGGAAGCAGTACTACATTGTTGAAACATTTGTTTTCTTGATCGTACAGTACAGAAAACAGGTAATTCATAGATGACTGGGTAATATGCAGGTATAATCAGGTGACTGGACACTATCCAGAGCTGTGTGGACCCTCATATAACCCCTCCCATTCCAGGAAATCCTCAGTTTTCTGCTAGTGTCCTTAGGTGATGGATGTTTGCATTTTACTGAGGGACGTGTGGTCGTTACCTTTTTTTTTTCTGTGTTTAATCAAGATCTTTTTTGGCTGGCTATGGTGATAAACTCTCACAGCTTCTCGACCTGTACCCCACGGAATCGGCTTCAGGGACTGTACCTGGACACCACAGGACTGAAGATGTGGGGTCGATCTGTAATGTCACTTCAGGCACTGGATCCTGCGTTAGGCGCCCACCTTGGCAGATGGAGCAGTATGTTGTTTTAGTGGTAGGGTGCTATACACGTCCAGGGCAGTGGCATATGTGCACTGCTGTGCCCATATCCCAGAAGGGATACAGTATGCTTGCCTGAAGTGAGCAAAGCCAAGAGTTGGTGGATATTAACCCCCTTCCCTTGGATGTCTGATGCTACTGTTGGGTGAATCTGTGCTCCCTGGGTACACCAGTCTCCATGGGTCC
>NW_017307493.1:402315-419919 GCF_000935625.1 Nanorana parkeri | reverse complement strand
CCCCCCCCCCAAAATTATACACACACACTGCTAGCTCCATTTTGCAAAATTTGGCTTTGGTCTGCATGTAAGCAGCTAGGAGATGGGCCAAGTGTCCTGCCAGAAGAGCATGCTCAGTATGGCAGCAGTGGAATTCCCCTCTACAGCAGAAGGGAATGAGGACCAGGGGAGGCCATTTTTGCCACACGGAAGGAGCACTCTTAACTTGTCAGCATCTGACTCAATCTGCAGCAATAATATTGTCTGCATTGCTAGGGACAATGAAGAACAGCGAGGAGGACTTTCCTTAACCCTTTGGTGCTGTTATTGAGTACATGTTGGGGCCCCTTACCATGGCAGATTTTAGATGCAAAGGGCCAGGAACACCAGGGATAATGTTACTGCTACTGGGCGTGGACAGTTACCTGAGGTGTTCCCCAGGGACTCTGCTACAGATGGTATATGTGTTACCATACCGTTTAGCTTGCTGCCCTCTCTTAATGTGTCTATTGCCCCATCAGAGGTATCCCACTCTTCCAGCCTTCAGTAAAGTAGATTTTGCAGCCTCCCTAAATGCTTTTATGGGACAAATATCTGCTATATTTGAAACATCAAACTGCAAAGGGCGCAAGCATAGCCCCCTTCTTCTGAATTGGTTTCAAACGTGGCCATGGCTACCGTCTTATTGAGGAAGGAGGTGTGTTAGTAGAAGTGCATACCTCCTCAAACCCAAAAACTATGTTGGTAGACAGCTGATACTAGTTGATGAGGTGAGCCATTGCTTTGCCTGTGCAGGAATGCCCCAAGGTCACTGGTATGGGTTTCCGTAAGGGAAAAAAAAAGACCTTTCGTATGTACTCCTTAGGTACTTTTATGTGGATTGGCAACATCCTGTGAAAGGTATTTGTCCCTCCAAAACACTTTGCGCTGCAATAATCCCTTGGGGTAACCTTCCTCAAAAAATAGGTGGTGCCAAAGGGAGCGGCGGCTATTTCTTGCCACAACAGGATCCCTGACTGTCCTGGCAAATGACTCACCAGATTTTAAAGTGACAAACTCAGGAGTTAAATCCTAAAAATGCAATCAAGTACCCTATTAAAAATGTTGCTTATTTACGTATATGTGAGGGATGCACCAATATATCAGCCAAAAATTGCACTTTTGGCTGCTCTGTGTCCCACCGGGGAGGAGAGGAATTGTCACAGACGGCCAAGCGCTGCAGGAGACCGGCGTCTCTCCTCCCCACACCGCTCGGCCTCCTGTCACAGATCGGCAGAGCGGTGTGTGTGGGCGGAGACAGCCAGCTCTGTCCGTACGCTCAGCCTCCTGTGACAGCGTGTCAGGATGGAGAGCGAGGTACAAACACTCAGCGATCGCTGAGTATGTTTACTATATCCTCAATTATGAATGGGAAGTGATCTACATCACCTGTGTTCACAAACGTACTAGACCCTGCTCTTGCACTGTTGCCTTCTTAGGATGTCCATGTAGTTGGATATTTGGATGACCTACTAAAGGCCTGGTCTGAACAAGTCTTGAGGTCAGACATTCACAGGACAATTCAAATACTTAGGCATTTCGGCTGGGCACTCAACCCATGGAGGTCTATGTTGATCCCCACTCACTGCCTGGACTACCTGGGTTTTCTCTTGAATAACGACCAGACATGGGTGTTTCTTCCCCCAGACAAAATTTAGTCTCTGCAATCGCAGCTTTGGACCCTTCAAGGCAAGATGCATGAGATTCTCGAGGTGGTAACATACGCTCAGTTCCATTCTAGACCACTCCAACTGAGCATTCTAGCTCTACGGGACAAACAGACTCACTCTCTGGATCACCCCATGCACCTGTCGGCCAGTAAGAGAACCTCACTGGCTTGGTGGATTTCCGGTCCAGCGTTGAAGACATTGAATTCCTTTCTGCCGCTGCAGTTGATCGTACTGGTGATGGATACCAGCCTGCTGAGCTGAATGGGTGTGCCAGGAACCTTGACTGTACAGGGGACCTGGTCAGCGAGAGAAGATAGGCTATTCATTATTGTTCTGGAGCTGAGAGCAATTCAACTCTCCCTGCAGCACTGGATGTGTCACTTTCAAGGGCAACCAACAAGGGTCCAATCCGACAAAGCTATAGTGCACATAAACCATGAAGGAGGAACCAGAAGTTGCAAAGTGGACCTGAACTTGCCTTCGATGGGATTTCCGGTTCAGCCCTGTCTCCTGTGCACATTGAAAAATTGGTAGGTGGACTTTCTCACCAGGCAGAGGCTGGATGCTGGGGAATGGTCTCTTCACACTGAGGTGTTCTAGGAACACTGCTGCTGGGGGACAGTGGATGTAGACCTGCTGCTGTCCAGACTGAATGTCAAACTGCATAGGTTTATATCCCGGTTCAGGGATCTAAGAGCTTTCGAAGTGGATGCCTTGGGGCTTCCGTCGGATCAGTTCTCCCTGATCTATGCCTTTCCTCGACTGAAGATTCTTGTCTGCTTGAGGTGGAGGGAATTCCAATGATCCTTGTGACCCCAATCTGGCCCAGGAGAGTGTGGTACGCTGACATCCTTTGGATGCTGGCGGATTGTTCATGGCTGCTTTCTGACCTGCTGTCTCAAGATTGGTGTTGCATCTTGCTTCCAGTCACTGGGTTTGACCATTTGACTGTTGGAGCCCAAGTCCTTAAGGAATAGGAGTCTGGCTAATTCTGTGATTCCCACACTCTTTTTGACCAGGAAGTCCACCTCTCGCTAGGTGTACTATCATATTTGGAGGGCTTACTTTGCTGGGTGCGAACTTAGGAAGTTTCATCCTCAGAAATTCTCTGTGGGACACCTTTTTGGTGGATCTTAAGTGCAAGGTTTCTTTTTTTGTCATTACTTCTAGGAGAATTTCAGAGCTGGCAGCACTATCGTATAAGAAACCTTTTGTTCTTCACAAGGTTAAAATCCTGCCTTGGACGAAGGATTTTTTTAAAACCTAAGGTGGTTTCTTTTCGTCTTAATAAGGACATAGTCATTGCCGCCTTTTGGTCTTGACTCAAAACATTAAATAAGTCTCTCTCCACTGTTTGTGGTTCAGGCTGTTCGAGTTTCTCTCTCAGCTACATCTTTCTGACAATCAGATTTTTTTCTTTGTCCTTCCTGAAGGACCTAGCAGGTGGGCTTCCTGATTCTTGTTCCACTATCTTGTGGATCAAACAGATCATTGTGCATGCCTATTCTGTGAATGGGAAGGCTCTGCCGCTACTAGATCTGCCAGTAGTTTTTGGGCTTTTTGGCATCAAGCAACTGCGTTGCAGATTTGCAAGGCTGCTAGCTGGTTTTCTGTGTCTGTTTACCAAGTTCTAACATGTGGATGTTCAGGAATCTGCTGATGGTACTTGGCCGTAAGATGTTCAGGTATCTCTCTTAGGTGGGATTTTCCTGCTGTTGTTGGTGCCTGTTATCGGTCGTTTGCTGTGTTGCTCACGCCTCTGTGTTATTGCTTGTGGACTCCCAGTCGTCTATGATTTGCATGCATCCTGTACTGTACAATTAAGTAAATCCGATTTTTGACTTACCAGGAGAATGTTTCTTGGTGTACAGTATAGGACACTGCCCCCTCCCCATTATGTCATCCCAATTGCATGCTAAATAAACTGATGGTAGGGGTTATATGAGGTTCCTCCGTGGGCAATAATTCAAAAGGGGCAGTCGCCCAGGGCCCAATCATTGTTGTGGGGCTCAAAGCAGCTGCCCCTTCAGCCCACATAAGCAGTGGCGGAACTACCGCCGGTGCGGGCGCACCATGGACTTGCCTGTGCCATTCTGCATTGCTGTAAATATTAGGGTTGCACCGATATATCAGCCGCCAAAAGATATCGGGCGGAAATGGCACTTTTGGCTAAATGCCAAAAGTACAGTTTTTCTGCTGATACAGCAGCGCATCAGTGCTTTCTTTCCTCCCCGCTGGGTGCTGCTCTGTGTCCCAGCGGGGAGGAGAGAAAATGACAGCCGGTCGAGCCCTGCCGGCAACAGTATGCTGCTGTTAGGGGGAGGGGGGGGGCCCAAGAAATTGTTTGCCCAGGGTCCAATCAGTATTAAAGACGGCCCTGATGCTAGTTGTACACAAGGCAATATGTGGACAATTTCAACCACGTTCAATGGCAAAAAACAAACAAACAGATAAATGCAAACTACCAAAACTGTAAAGTAATAACGTCTGTTGGTGGTAGCTTAACTTCATCCATTTTTGTGTTTGCAGTCCAAAGCTGGCTGAAAGTAATTAACATTAGGGGGGACATCGTTAGAGCCAGACACCGATGATGAATCACCCGTGAATACCATACGCTGTTGAATGCTGTAATTGGTGGGGAGCTTTGACTATTGAATAGCAGTAGAGCCCTGTGGGGAATCAGTCCTAGAAAAGTTTGGAAAAACTGTTTATATTGAACAGCTTTCACTTTTTAATTGTTATTTCAAGTGCTCCTGTACTTGTGCTATGAAGTAATTAATTTATCAAAGATCACGAACAACTATAAAGTTAGGATTCTAACAATTTAGTAATACTTGCTGTGTATTTAGAATAGTAGGTTGAACAGGCTAAGATTTTTCTGCAGTTATAAGGAAAGCACTAAAACTTCAGATTGTGGTGCTTCTGCTGTGAACTTTGAAGATACATTTCCTTACAATACCCTAATGCTACAGAGGTGAAAACAATGCTTTTACTGCTTGTTCTGAATATGTAAATATGTCCGTGTGCATAGACTGCACATGTCTGACTCTAAACACAGGGGGGGGTTTGCCAGGTGTCTGCAGGCGATTGCATTGCACAGGCTTCCTATGGTTTCTGCTTTACCTGCAGTACTCCTTTTCAGTGTAAGAGGGACAATACTGTGTGGGGGTCCTGTAAACCTCCTTCTGAGCTACAGGCCTCAGCCTCTTTCTGAGCCTCTGCATAGGGTTGCCACCTTTTCTTCCATCGAAACCCGAACACTCTAGCGACACACGGAAATTTTCTTGGAAGAATGATTTGCGGCTTTTTCATATGTAAATAGTGCCACCCCTTCATATGTAAATATCACAGTTGAGACTATTTTCAGTGGGGGGCCAGAAGCCCCTATCTTAATTTTGGTTTCGCCTGTGTGCCTGACATCTTGTGTCCGGGTTTCTGCTGCCATGAAACCCGAACACAGCATTCAAAACCCGAACTGTCCGGGTGAATCCTGGACAGGTGGCAACCCTACCTCTGCACCTTCGGGGGTGTCGGACTCTTCGTGTCTCACAGGGGAAGCATTCTCCTCTGTCTTGAAGGAGTTTGTTCCAGCTTACACAGCTAGTCTCTGTGACGGACCGCTTGGTACCCTGACTGGGTACCTCTGTCAGAAATCAGCTTCCTCCACACTGGAACCGGAAAATCACAATTACAGCCCAAACCGTCCCATAATAACCAGGCAGGACTAGTCTCTTATGGTAAGAGACAAGAATGCCCCAACAAAACGTAGGTGCAAGACCACAGAGGTGCCCAGGTGGAAGAGATAAATGATTGTGTTTCTTCTTTAATCGGAGTGGTAGCGACTCCCGGCGTGTGTAACGGTTGCACATGCCGGGCGACGCTACCACTCTGCTTAAAGTGTCTCATCACACCCTCCTGAAGAAGTGGCCATCTTTAAGCCACGAAACACGTTGAGACTGATTTGTTATGTGTGTGTGTTTTTTGGAATAAGTCTAAATTGAAGAAACACGATTATTTCATTTCTTCCACCTACGTTTTTTTTGGGGCATTCTTGTCTCATCTCTCCATAAACACCGGGTCCCTCTGGCTGCCGAGCTTTGGATCATCCGAACTGAACCCTGAGGAGCATTGAGAGCGACCATCCTGTGCGGGGACAGAAATATTCCCCACATGCCTTTTTTGACCTTACGTTGCCCGATAACCCCAAGGGGGGTTTCTCGCGACCTATCTATGCGAGTATCACACTCTTCTACATTTATTCAAAACTTATCTACAGCTTTGCCCTATAAAATACCACACTTAGTCGGATCTCTCCTGTGACTTTTTATCAATTTTGTTGCTCCTATTGTTTGGAGTTGTCTCTCTTTTAGGCTCTTAGGGTAAAAACCAACTCCTTTTTTTCTTCTTTTTTTTTAAACCAGCACAGTATTTCTACAGTTCTGGTGGTCTAAAAGCATAATACAATCAAACATTAACAGAATGCATACAGACATCCCCTCCCCGGAGCCCTAATGAAAGAATAGGGAGAGAGGAGATGCATATGATGGAATTATCTCCTGAGTGTCTATCATATTTAATTGTAACAGAGCACCTGTTTGCAGCTCCAGCAGCAAATCTCCTTCCTGTGTATCCACGCCACCCACACCAGCCGAGACTGACCGGGATCCCTGGCGAGACTGCACAGCCCTCATAAGACCCAGCACAGCTCAC
The DNA here is from genome assembly GCF_000935625.1 of Nanorana parkeri. Classification (NCBI taxonomy): domain Eukaryota; kingdom Metazoa; phylum Chordata; class Amphibia; order Anura; family Dicroglossidae; genus Nanorana; species Nanorana parkeri. The sequence continues at coordinate 413,521 of NW_017307493.1, read as the reverse complement.
TATAGAACCTGCACAGCCACATGAGAGCTACACCGCCCACCAGAGAATCTGAACAACCACCTGAGAGTCTGCGCAGCCCACCACAGACCCCCCATAGCCTACCTGAGAGTCCGCACTATTACACTAATTGCCATTATTTTTCCTAGACTTCTACTTTCAGAGCTAGTTATTACTAAAACCAGAAATAATTTAATGTAGAGGCAACTACTATGATAAAGAGTAGATACATTTATATAGTCTTACAGATACAACCAGCCCTTTGAGGGCAACCATAATGCTGATACGGCCTGTGATGAAATTGAGTTTGACACCCCTGCTCTATAAGGTAAAAGAGAGGTGGTTAATTGAGTCACACCTATACAAATGCTTTAAACAAGCCTTTACTGACCTCTGAAGCAGCAGGGACTGTGGAGCAAATTCATCCTCAGAGGTCACATCTGAAGCACTGATGTTCTCTTAGAAGCCCAGCTCAGCCTGTCCCCTTCCCCACCCCCAGTAGTAACTCTAGCTTTCTGATCTCTATTGTACATGCAAAGCAGGCGCTCTTGGAGGGGCAACTGAACTGCTTAGAAAATACCTTGAAATGGCTTTAGTGCTTCTGCTGTGAACTTTGATGAATTGCTCCACAGAGCCTACAGTTACAGAGCTCAACAAGGGCATGTTAAAAAGCTCATTAGCTGCTAAGTAAGAATATTAAAATACTTGAATGTCTATAGTCTGACCACAAGTTCACGCTGTAGTGAACTCCAAGTGATCAACAAAGTGATTCATAATAATTAAACTTTTTTTTTAGGGTAAGCATCACTGTAATTTCACTTTCTTGGCAACTATAAGTGTGCTCTGTTCTAAACAAATCTATCTTCTTTTTGCATTAATTATGTTAATTGACTGCAATTAATGATTTTGAGGAGCTTCATCAAAGGAAGCAGTTGATTGTGTTTTCTACAACCTATTAATGTCTGCAATCAGATTGTTAGGAGTAAAAATAGAAAATGGCACAATTAGTACCGAACAATGTCATGTGCATAGCGTTTTTGTGTTTAGAGAGCTGTTTGCCCCCTAAATGCCTGTAGGGAGGTTTATGTGATTTAACACTACAGTATACCTCATTAACTGCAAACTTAATCAAAGAAATTGGTAGCCTAAGGTGGCATTTATATTGAAGTGGAACTATGCCGCTGTTTAAAAAAAAAAAAAAATCCTGCACATTTATAAAACATAGTGATGTGTTTTACAAATGTGGTTAGTACTCCTGTGGCAATATTTGTTACCGGAAGCATAATGAGGACATTTCCAGGGACAGACCGTTTTTCAGAGGCACCATCAATGGACGTCAGTAGAAATGTGTATTACAAGGGATACACTAACAAGTACAGAAACTAGTTTATCTTTCTGTAAGTCCCCGTTCACACCTAGGAAGTTTGTAACTCAAAGTCAAGCGCAACAAAACACTCAAGACATGGAATCCCATTAATTTCCTGTTCACACCTGAGCGTTTGTCGCAAGCAGAAAACTGCCTGTCTGCCTGCAGATTACAGTGCATTTTTTCTTGCATACCTTATTTGTAATTTCTTCCCCAGTCTTCTGACAGTGGCCATTTTAACTAAGGGTAGGTTACTAGATCTCCCTTTACTTCCTGGAACTCTGGCACATGTGACTAGAACATGTGGCTATGTACATCATCTCAGGGGAGGAAAATGCCTTTCCCTGAGATTTCATGAGATTTCCTAGCACTGCTCTGCTGATGTAACATTCCCCCACATACACCTCCTCACTCTCAGCCACCGACTGACGTGCCTCCATCTCAGCCCGTCTAGAGGAGGATTTGCTGGAACTAATGCACTTGATAAACAGGCCTCTCAGGTATGCCTTCAAGGTGTACCACACCACCCCAGGAGGGGCAGAAGGTACATTGACTGACAGAAAGAGGCAAATGTCATTCTCCAGCAGTACTCTGTCGGTCATCAAAGACAGCCAGAAGGGGTGCAGCCGCCAGTTAACTGAAAAGGGGTGCCGGCCCGTGGATAGGCCCAGGAGGAGCATGGAATGGTCAGATAAGCATCTAGGCTGAATCTCCACCGATCTGACAAATGGGAGCATTTCGGATGTGCCCAAGGCATAATCAATCCGAGATAGCGTATTGTGTGTGCTAGAGTAACATGTATACTGAAATTCTAGAGGGTGGAGCATCCGCCAAAGATCGCGAAGACCCAGTTCGGAGCACAATTTCTTAAAAGGAGTGGTAAGCGGAGAGTCAGCAGAGCCAGCTCTAGGAAACCTGTCCTTATAAGAGTCCATGCAGTTGTTGAAGTCACCAACGGCAATAACAGGAATAGGGAGCTTGTCAATTAGGAATTTGGCGAAATCCTTAAGAGCACTGCTGAAGAATGGTGGAGGGATATAAAAGTTAGCAAGTATACATTCAATACCCAATAGACGGCAGTGAAGAAAAATATAACGTCCTGCACTGTCTCTCTTTGCCTGTATGCAGGAGAACTGAACATCCCTGTGGATAAGTATAGAAACACCTCGTGAATATGAGGAGTACAAAGAGTGATAAGTGGCCTGATAGACGCGCCTATCCAGTATATGACATGTTTCTGGGGTTGTATGTGTCCCCTGCAGACAGACAACCGAGGACTTACTCTGAGCAATACAGTCAAGTATGGAGCGTCTTCTAGTGACGTCCCCCAGCCCACGAACATTCCAGGAGGCTAACTTAAACACTCGCTGTGGCATGTATAAGGCACAAAAGATATACTCAACGGTAATAGGTCATAGACCAGTATCCCAGTTCTATCAGTATGGAGAGGTGTAGAAAAACACAAGGAGATCTAGGCAAAGTCCTGTGGTAGAAAAAAACACAAAAAAAAACCCATCAACAGGTAAACCAAACAGTCCTCACAGGGAAGTCTACGGGGTGCACGGCTCCCTGCAGCTTCCAATGCAGCAACAACTCTAGGGCCACAACTTGGAGATTGGAGGCGGCAATACCACACCATGAGTCCTGTAGATGACCGTGGTTATAGAGGGCACCCAAAAATAAAAAGGAGGGTGAAGAAGGGACCCCAATAATAGGAAAGTCACAGAGAGCTCAATATCAGGAGCGACTAGGAATGTGACAATCACTATACTCTAAGGCCGCCATAGGATTGCAGAGATCAGCACCATGCATCACAAACATAAAACTTCTTCAGGGCGCATCAGGGCGGTTATTACGGTGCTGATCCAGCCAGGCAGAAGCCTGAGGAGGTGTATCAAAGAAATGGGTCTCGCCGTCTGCCACGATACGAAGCCTCGCAGGGTAGAGCATGGAATAGGAGAGGTGCAGCTTCTGTAGCCTCTTCTTAACATCTTGGAACTTGGCACGGCGTAGCTGGACTTCTTGAGAAAAGTCAGGGAACAGCATAACCCTCGATCCTGCCAGCGATAATTCGCCCAGTTCCCTGGCTTTACGTAAAATGCGCTCCTTATCTCGGTAGTTTAGGAGCCTGATCAGAAGAGGCCTGGGAGGGTTACCCGGTGATAGGGGGCGGGAAGGGAACCCGATGCGCTCTTTCCACAGCGAATAATGGTGTCAAACAGTCCTTGCCAGACACTTCCACAAGCCACTGTTCCATAAAATCTGTAGCGTTATTCCCCTCAGTGCGTTCAGGAACGCCAACCGCCCGAATATTGTTGCGGCGCAGCCTGTTTTCTATATCATCTGCTTTTGACGAATTAACTGCGATTTTCTGCATAGCCATTTTGACATCAGATAGCAGCGGTGCGGTTGAATCCTCAACGTCACTAACTCTGCATTCCAGTGCAGTTGTCCGCTCTCTGACTTTGTGCAGGTCATGGCGGAGAATGGAGATGTCTGCCCTCATGCCATGCACCTGATCAGTGAGTGGAGCAAGGGATGAATTGCAGAGCTGGACAGCTTTAAACACGTCAAAATATTAACAGTCACTTATAAAGCCATCCACAACTCTGCCCCCGGCTATATCTCAGACCTTGTCTCAAAATATCACCCTAACCGTCCACTCCGCTCTTCCCTAGACCTCCTGCTTTCCAGCTCCCTAGTCAACTCCTCCCATACTCGCCTCCAGGACTTCTCTAGAGTCTCTCCCATCCTCTGGAACTCTTTACCCCAACCTGTCCGTCTATCTCCCACCCTGACTGACCACTGAACCATCACATTCTCAAACAATTCATCCCCACACAGCTACCACCTCATGTGTCATTTCCCCCCTCCTCTTTCAGATTGCAAGCCCTCAGGGGCAGGGCCCTCCTTACCATCCTGTCTTAAATTGTATTGTAATGTCTTCCTTACATTGTAAAGCACTGCGCTATATAAATACTATGTAATAATAATAATAGTAATAATAATGCCTAGCTTGGGAGGATCGAGGCTGTTTAGCAGGAGTGTCAGCTTGTCGGACAAAGCGCTCTAGCCGCGCTGCAGTGTCGTTGCCCTTCTCCCTGCATTGCTGCTGCATCGTGGGAGGTGCTACGTGTGGACTGCCGCCATCTTGCCGTGCGGGCCGCCGCCAAGTCCCGTTTTTTGATTGTCCTTTTTCTTGGACATGGCAGCTGCGGGCAGTGTCAGGGGCGGTGGCGGGTGGATCGGGCAGATGACAGGAGGATTCTGAGTGAATCAGAGAAAGGTAGGAGCCGATAGACAGTGTGTCCCAGGATTGATTGCAGGATATACGGCGGGAGCTCTCCTACACACGTCTGCCTACATGAAGCCGCTGGCCACGCCCCCCGATGTAACATTCCCAGGATGCAATGCTTGGGCACAATTACATCATTTGCACTAAAGTAGACCAGGAAGTGGAAAAAAGAAATTGTAAGTAAAAGAAAAATGTGTGTTTAGCTAATGAATATAAGACGATTTTATATTGCACGCAGAGCTGTAAGCTGATGTGATTTTTAGGGTGTAAAGGTCCACTTTAACAGAGCCTTAAGCATAAGTGAACTTAACCTTTTAAGCCCCTTTAAAGTGACACTAAACTCAGAAGTTACATCTTAAAAATGAATTCAAGTACCTTAACTAATAGAAATGTAGATTTGTGTATCTCTCAGCTGTAGATGCTCAGATCATGTCTGAATTGGTGCTGACATTGTCATTACTTCTGCAGGATGAATACTTTTGTTCCCCATGCTCCCTGTGTGTGTTGTAAAGTAGCCACCGCTCCAAACTCGCTTCTGTGATGGACTAAAATCTCACTACAAATGAGTAAACTAAACGTGAGATTGTAAACCATATTATTTTTTCAGGAAAAGGCATAATGGGAATATCCTTCCTTTGAACATCATATGCTTGTACTTGTTGCTCTCTCATTAAGCCTGTATTGTCAAACTCATGCATTTACTCATTCTTGTGTCTACACCCTTCCTATGAACTAATGTAAGGGGGAGGGGGTGTAATAACTCACCGTCTGGGTTCCTGATTGGCCATCTTCCTGACCAATTAGGAAGCCGGGCAGCGCATCATTACACGCTGCCCAGCTTCCTGATTGGCATGGAGCCGGCTTACTGGCCAATATGGAAGTCGGGCAGCGTGTAATGGCGTGCTGCCCAGCTTCCTGATAGCCGAAGCTCAAGTATCAAGCTAGGCATCGGAGCATTTGGGTTAGTTAGAGTACTCGCCCAAATACTCGGCATCGGCACAGATACTAGTATCGGTATCAATGCATCTGTACTTATAACCTACAGAGTATCACATGGTTTCATAGTGAAAGGTGCAATGTCCTATGCTTCACCCAAGGATAACTATGAGAAACTATGATAACAAGTGTCTCTAGCAAGTGTGCGCCCTCCCCCCGTACCTCCGCGCCGCTGCTGGTCCCGAGATCCGCTGTGCCTGGTGCGGCTGGGACCGGCACAGCGACACTCTCAGTGGAGCTCAGTACACAATCTCCCCTTGATCTCTTCTCGGTCCCCGAATGCAGGAAGCGGGGGCGGCAGGGCGCAGAGGGGCGGCAGCGGTGTGGAGTCCCCAGACGCCCGGGACATACAATTCCGGGCGCCGGGCGGTAAGTTGCCTTCTACATTTAGTCCTGCTTTGGGAAGGCAGGACTAAATGTAGTGTGGGGAATCCGCTCGTACGTTTACAGGTGATCGCGGCGAAGTCGCCGCAATCACTTGTAAAATCTGTGCGCAGCCTGTCCGTCCTCCCCTTCTCCCCTTGGCCTCCCCCTCTCCTCTGGTTCCGGCCGCCGATCTGCGCCCCATTGGGAAGATTTCCCTCCACTTCCAATAGTCACAACAGGAAGTGAGAGGAAAGCCCTAGTGGTCAGCAGGGTAATCAGAACTAGTGTCCTCATTTAAAGATTTCCCATCTATTCTTGTTCTGATGGCAACTCAAAATTTGGGATTTTCTCTCACTTTCAGTGATAACAGTCACCAGGACAATGTCCATAATGGGGGACACAGATGCCAGCAAAAACCTGAAAGGTATTCAAATCATCTTCACTCTATTTATAATAAAAATAAAATGTTGGCTTCAGTTACACTTAGCTGAGTACATTTCTGGCAGATACCCAGTATGCTTCTATGCTTGCATGGACTTTAAAGGGATAAAACATGGAAATGTGCATGTATTGCAGAGTTATCCTGCATATTGTTTTTTTTGTTCTTTTGCCTTGAGAAAAACTTTGAGGGATAACTTTTTACAGGTCTGTGCATAGCTAAGAAAGTGGCCTTGGTGGCGAATTGGGGAACCCCTTTTCAAGAGTCATATTATTTTGTAAAGCATTGTATTTATTCTTAGAATTATGATGGTGGAAGCATATAACAGGCCCAATGATACTCAACAAACATATGATCTATGATTCTGTCTAAATCACTAATTACCACCCATGTAGACCCATTGAACTTGCTAAGAGATGGACTCGTTCTAGCTGACAAAAGGAAAATTCAGAGGAAGTGGTATCTGCTTACAGGATTCCTGAAATCACCTATGAAGAACTGTGAACTGTTCTGCCACTGGTGCAACCTTAGCCAACCCCAACCACCAGCTGAGATCATCGGTGGCCAAGTATTGTGGTACATCCTTAATCTCCTGTGATTCATTTGATCATGCGTGAATATCTCCCTGCCAGTCATTCTCAGGAAAATATCTGCCAGTCTATGGGTAGCTGTATATTTGCGTTAATGTAGCATGTAAAAAAACAAAACAATGGCAGTTGCAGGTAGTTAACGTGTTTCTTCAGCTTGGTTTTGAACAGGATAGTGAACGGTTTAACCCCCTGAAAAGCTTTAACTGCTGTCTGCGTCCCGATCACTTTGATGAGATTTCTTCCCATTTCCTGTTGTATCTCCAGGACAGAAACAGAAGGGAAATCTCCCCAACAGAACACAGGGTCTATATAAAAAGTAAAATTCACACAACTTTCACGCAGGATTCACTGGCTTTTTGTTACATAAACTATCAAAAAACAATGAAAGGGGTTTATACTTTGAGAATCTGTACAATATAAATAGATGTATTAAAAATGCTGTGGCACTATGGTAGCGTGTCTATGAAAAACTCCAAAAATACACTTTAACAGCTAATACACTGCTGTACTTTGTGGATATGTAGTTTGTACATTGCCTTCAGCGCCACATACCCCTTCCTCTGTTCTGTGTATGTACTCCCCACAAAGTGATAGGTAACAAACTGATCATTATCTGAGCAGATATATAGTTTGCTTAGTGCCCTCAGCACGTTGTACCCCTGCCATTGCTCTCTGTATGTGTTGTCCCATCAGCGTGCCAATTGAGACTTTGCTACACACTGGAGAGATGTCATTTGCTCAGTGCCCTCAGCACAGTGTACAGTACTCCTCACAGTGCTCTGTGTATGCGTCCTCCAGCTTGCATAGCTGTGCAATGCGTGGAGATGTACTTTGAACATTGTCCTTAGGATTATCTGCCCCTTCTGTTGCTCTGTGTATGTGTCCTCAGGATGACAGCTGACACACTGTTGTTACGTAGGTGGAGATATAGTTTTCTCCCTGTACTCCATCCACTGCTCTGTGTATGTGTCCTCTCCTCATGGTGGCAGCTGAGACACTGTTGTGTTATGTAGATATAGTTTTCTCCCTGTACTCCATCCATTGCTCTGTGTATGTGTCCTCTCCTCATGGTGACAGCTGAGACACTGTTGTGTAATGTAGATATAGTTTTCTCCCTGTACTCCATCCATTGCTCTGTGTATGTGTCCTCTCCTCATGGTGACAGCTGAGACACTGTTGTGTTATGTAGATATAGTTTGCTCCCTGTACCCCTTCCATTGCTCTGTGTATGTGTCCTCTCCTCATGGTGGCAGCTGAGACACTGTTGTGTTATGTAGATATAGGTTTCTCCCTGTACCCCTTCCATTGCTCTGTGTATGTGTCCTCTCCTCATGGTGACAGCTGAGACACTGTTGTGTTATGTAGATATAGGTTTCTCCCTGTACCCCTTCCACTGCTCTGTGTATGTGTCCTCTCCTCATGGTGACAGCTGAGACACTGTTGTGTTATGTAGATATAGTTTGCTCCCCGTACTCCTTCCATTGCTGGGTGTTTGTCCTCTCCTCAGGGTGACAGCTGACACACTACAGTGTTGTGTTATGTAGGTGGAGATATAGTTTCCTCCCTGTACCCCTTCCATTGCTGGGTGTTTGTCCTCTGCTCAGGGTGACAGCTGAGACACTACAGTGTTGTGTTATGTATATATCATTTACTCCCTGTACTCCTTCCATTGCTAGGTGTTTGTCCTCTCCTCAGGGTGACAGCTGACACACTACAGTGTTGTGTTATGTATATATAATTTACTCCCTGTACTCCTTCCATTGCTGGGTGTTTGTCCTCTCCTCAGGGCGGTGCTGCCAGTCTGGTTACGCGGGACGGGGCGCGGTTCAGGGCGGGAGGCAGAACTGGCAGCACCACCCCTTCCCCGGATCCCGGACACGGTGGCTGCCGGAACCAGAGGAGCCCCGAATCCAGCCCGGAGCCTGCACACTCCTACAACTGTCCTCCACCTCAGTACCTCACCGCAGCCATGTGCTCCAATGGCCGCTCCCTGCTGCCTCCTCTCTACCCTCCCTCCTTCTCTAGTTTTCCCGGTGCCCCCTTTGCCGTCCCCACTGGGCTACGCAGCCTGGCAGCCGCTGCCCCCTCCGGAGGTGCTAAGATGACACACCCGGGCAAAGCCATTCTAGCAGGTGAGTGTTATTGTTTGCGACAGGTGCCCCCTGTGTTGTGGCACGGCACTAGTGCGGAGCACACTTGTTGTCCTGTGCCCGCGATCTGTCCTGCAGATGGAGATGTTGCGGTGCCCGAACTTTGTTCATGTGCCAGCTTCTGCTAGGTGGGCACAACTCCTACAAAGCGGTGTCCTTGCTGCTCGGATCTGATCACAGACACAATTCAGTTGAACTTGTCTGGGTGTCATTGGCTCATGGTCGGTGCATCGTGTGCAGGAATGTGACTGTCACTGAATGAATGAATGGAGTCTGGTCTGTCCTGTTCTGCTCACCAGGCTGGATGTCATTGGGCTCCAAGCTGTGTCACATCACCATCCTGCAAGGTCCCCTCCTGACATCACAGCCTGATCTATGACAACACACTCATCTGTCATCCTCCTCTACATGATATCACAGCCTGATCTATGTATGACACAGCTCTGAGAACATACTTATCTTTTGTCCTCCTCTATATGATTTTACAGCCTGATCTATCACAGAGCTCTGACAACACACTCATCTGTCATCCTCTATATTCTATAACACAGCTCTGACAACACACTGATCTGTCATCCTCCTCTATATGATATCACAGCCTGATCTATGTATGACACAGCTCTGACAACACACTCATCTGTCATCCTCCTCTATATTCTATCACACAGCTCTGACAACACACTGATCTGTCATCCTCCTCTATATTTTATCACAGCCTGGGATGTGTGGAACATTGTCACATTTCTTCTAGTATAACAATCATATCACATCTACAGCTCCTGAAGGTCTGGGGTAATGCATTGTGTTTGCCCTGCTCACAGTGTTACACAATGGCAGTAATTGGGTTTGATTTACTTTCCTGCTTTGTCATTGTTTAAAGGGACCGTCCAGTGGTTAAAATATTTCTTTAGATAAGCATAACAATAGATCAGCCTGATGTTCTAATCTTATCAGTTTGTGATGTTTTAATTTCATTGAAAAAAATAAACTATTCATTTGTATAATGTATAACTTTAAAACAAAGTTCACTTTTGTTCTTTTTTTTTGTTTTTTTTGCTTCCCTCTCCTGATTTATCTGATCCCAGCCCCCTTGCGCAGATAAATACTAACCTTCATCTCACACCCGCGGCCTCTGGGGAGTGTTTACCTCCCGTGTTGCCAGTCCTCTCCATTTCTTGGCTGTATGGCAGGTTTTAGACTTCTATGGGGCCATTTATTGAGACTGGAGATGCTTTAGGTCACTTTACGGTCCTTTTACACCATTGCTATGTGGTAACGCAGTGGTGCTATCCCAACGCACCTAAAGGGAAAAATAAAGGTGCAGGATATTTTTTATCCACTCAGGTGTGTTTTTCAACCCATTCAAATGAATGGGTGGCAATAACACAGTGCAAGTTAGCATGCAACATAACACACCCCACCTCAGCAGACAGATGTGATGCCAGCCTTAGGTCTTATCCTAAGAGGGAGTGGAGTAATTGCACTGAGCCAGTGAAAGCTCCCTGGAGATGCTAGTCTACAAATTGAATTGAAACCTAAACTCTAGGGTTGAAAAAGCTTTACCCTTGCATTGGGTCCCCTCCATACTGCAACAGTTAACTGCTTGTTTTGCCTAGATCAGGGGTGGGCAACTCGGCCCTCCAGCTGTGTTTAACTACAAATCCCAACGCGCCTCTGCCACTGGGAGCCATGTCTGTAACTGTCAGTCTTGCAATGGCTCATGGGACTTGTCGTTCCACAACAGCTGGAGGGCCGGAGTTGCCCATCCCTGGTCTAGATGAAGGTGATATACTTACCTTATTCCTCACTCCCGGCAGGCTTTCTCCTCTTTCTGCAACCGGTCCCCCAAATCCTCTGCTCTTCACTGCTTAACCGTTCGCAGCTCTCTGACATCATCCTGTAGAATCCAAGATCCACATTCCAGCATTGTACAGGAGGATGCTGAGGGCCGACCACAACCCAGAATGACAAACAAGGGGAGTCCCCCCCCCCCCGTATTTTCCTTTC
>NW_017307493.1:395434-401503 GCF_000935625.1 Nanorana parkeri | reverse complement strand
ACCCCAAACCACCAAGAAGGGGGGGCCCCCCCCCCCCAGATATTGCCTTTAATACTAGCATATCTCAGATGATTGCCAGCATGATTAGATTACCAGCATACTAGAAATCATTCACAATTAATGTAAGTACAAGCAGATTGTATGTATTTCTATTTTCTGTAGTGTCTTGTACTCGCCGAGCACATCAGGAAGATGGATCATATGTATTGCACATCTCTCTATACCCATAGAGAGGCCTCTGGACACTAAAAGAAGAAAACAGGACCTGGCATATGCCTCTTTCTTCACAGTGAACATGCATTGAGTATGGGTAGCTGTAAATGAGCAATGAGCCCCTAAAGATTATTCCCCATAGAAAATGATCCAGCTGCTGAAAGCTCACTCATCAACATCTGCTTTTATTCAGCAGTATGCACTTAACTGCATTGGAATCTGTTAGGAGCCATTGGAACATTTGTTTTGGCTTTCGAAGGGCCTGTGCCCCATTAACGGCTTGCTTCTAAGAAACCTTTTTTCATATGTTTCATACATAATGCTGAAATTGTAAGAACGTAATATGCACATACTGTTATTTTAACACTGAGCAGCAAAGTTTTTTTTAAATTTTATTTGCATCATACAGTAATAATATGATAATTAATGTTAAGCTGGCCATACACCTTACAACCATCGCACGACTTTCATCTGGCGATGGTTGTAAGGTAATTAAGGCCCCGTTCACATTGAGCGATTTATCGCGCGATTTTTGTAGCGATATCGCTCATATTTCCGCACTATATCGCTCTATGTAGCTTCACCAATACAATTCAATGTAGCTGTTCACATCTCGTCGCTCAATGTCGCTCAATATCGCTCAATATCGCTTGTAGCTCGTCGCTGGTAGCTTGTCGCTTCTACATGACCCTTTTTTAGAGCGATTTTGAGCGATATTGCTCCTGATTGCATACAGCCCAATAGGAAGATGTCGCGCGACACGTCGCTCAATGTCGCTCAATGTCGCTCAAAGTCGCGCGATTTGCATGTCGCTCAGTGTGAATGGGGTCTTAAAGCTCGTACCATCTGCCCATCTTGGACAGGCAGATCGGACTTGCGATCATCGCAAGCCCGCCCCGCTGAGGGGAGGGCTTCCGATGACTGCAATGCTGAGCGGGCAGTGTGACACCGGCCTGTGCGGCATTTGTCTCCCGAGAACGCACTAACCCGCCGACAATCGTACGATTCTCGGCGGGTTTTCAAGCCTGCTCAGGAGACCAAAGACGTGCGACCGTACAATAGAAACGGCCGCACGCCTTCCATACACCTGCCGATTATCGTACGATCGCGGGATCACCCGCTATTATCGTACGATAATCGGCAGGTGTATGGGCACCTTGAGGCTGCATAATCTCCAAATGATGCGCAGTTAGAAGTTAGTGCGACATATACCCTGTCGATAAACCGGCTTCAGCCAATTGCAGGCATGACTGTTATTTCATAGCTGGCTAATGTAACATAGTAGACTTGGCAGCTTATGTGTGGTCTGACCCTGAACTGTACAAGCACCTCTTGTGCAGTAAAGATTAGTTGCCACTGTGTAAATAACACATTTTGTATGCCTTGAAATAAAGGTATATTTTGTCTTTGTTGGAAGGCCTAAACCTTTACTTGACATGGAACGTTTCACAATTTGCTGCTGCTAATATGCTGATTAGCCACTCTCAGTCCACTTTGACTTGAGAGTTGTACTTTCACCTTTGTTCCTCTGCTAGGGGAAGGTTGAAAAACAAGTACTAGCTGAGCGGGAGTGAGGCGACATGGCAATTTAGTGCAGAGGTCATTTCACGTAATTATGGCAGCCTTTTGCACATGTGGTTACCAGGCAGAAGACGAGACTTACCTGTTGCTTAGCTTTGAATAGGATATGCCAGTCACAGATGTATGAGAAACAATTGGCTGTGAGACCATAAAATATCTCCTATGCTGCCCACCCTTAGCAGATCCTTAAAAACTCATCTCTTCAGGGAAGCCTATCCCACCTCAACATAACAGCCCCTTTACTTCTTCCAATAACTCAATCTAAACAAGTATCATGTATCACTTGCCCCTCCTACAATATTGTAAGCTCTCACGAGCAGGATGCTCCTAACCCTATTGTACTGAAATTGTATTGTAAATTTTGTAACTGTACTGTCTCCCCCATTTTGTAAAGTGCTGCACAAACTGTTGGAGCTATAGAAATCCTGTATAATAATAATATACAGTATCTACAAGGTCTAAAAATCATGCGATAATTATTAATGGGATGATTGGGCATACTGGGAAGGCTAAACGTATTGGAGATTTCTCCTTAATTCCTGTCATAAGCTGGCCATATACCGGCCGATTTTCTATGGGCAGATGGAAAAAGTGCAACAGATTCCTCCATCTACGCTAAACTGTGTGCATGGATGGAGGAATCTCCCAGTGGGCCAAGCTTCAATATCTTGCTAGGCGGCCCCGCTGGCTCTCAAAATACCTGAACAATCTGATTGGATGCAGGTATTGTTCAGGTGTATTGAGAGCCAGCGGGGCCGCCTAGCAAGATATTGAAGCTTGGCCCACTGGGAGATTCCTCCATCCATGCACACAGTTTAGCGTAGATGGAGGAGTCTGTTGCACTTTTTCCACCTGAGTAAAGAAAATCTGCAGATAATCTATAGGTGTATGGCCATCTTTAGACACCCTTCTGGACTACTGATGAACCTGGGCTTGGCGTGAACCCAGTTCACTTGCATTCACCCAAGCCCACTCAAAACTCTGACCGAACCCCCTTCCGGCCCAGTGAGACGCATACCCCGACCCTTGACTCTGTCACAAAGGGGCAGGGAATGCAACTGCCTCCACTGATTGAGCCGCAATGGGGTGGTGGTCAGTGTTTTGAGTAGACTTACGTGAACTGGGGCCACACCAAACCCAGGCTCATCCATAACATAATCAGGATGTGAGAGAGGGAATCTCCAGAGAGTGATATACATTTGGACTAGTCACCTCTTGGACCAGTGACAGCTTTAACATTTTGGAATCGCCATCACTTTCTCTCCTGGTGCCAATGGTCACTAGGACAAATAGAGGGGGTGAATCTTCTTAGCAGGACGTGACATTGACTGTACATGTTCCTCACTCTATTCAAAACAAAAAAGTTTGAATTAGAAATGTTTGGGAGCTTCTGCCATAGAAGCCTAAGAGGATCAACTCAACAGGCAAGGAAGGTTTTGTTAAGTGTGCATCTTGATAGGAATGGTGTGATACTTTTCATCAGAGGGGCTGGGAATGCCCTTAAGGACATTTATCATCATGGCTGAAAACATTTCTGATCATTAAAGGATAACTTTTTCCTTTTTTTGTGACTCTTCCTTTACTTTAAATATCCAGACACACAACCGCAAAGTCTTCTATTCACCTGTAAATGATCCGATTCCTGGCAGATTCACATTGTGTGGCACACAGTGAACCTCACAGCCTCCACTGTCCCAACCAGTCCCACGATATTCTGCCCATGTGGGAACAAATCCCATTCATTCCTGGGGATAAGCAGTCTATCCTTGGGTCACATGATACATAACCTCTCCAGAGGAATGGATGGGATTTTGTCTGCATGTGCACTGAAGGCTTCGGGACCGGTCAGGAGAGTTTGCAACAGTTTTTTTTACAGTTTCTCCATGGGCCACACAGTGTGGATCTGCCAAGATTGTGAATAGGTGAGTATACGGGCATATGTCAACGGGCTTTGAAATCAGTGTGAGATACTTCTGAGTTCATTTAGAATTTATTGACCTGCAAATAACATCCTTCTGACCTGCTTTTGACCAGCTTTTACAGCCTCATAGACTTGTATGGGAATGCATAACCCGATTAAAGTGATGCCTGTCAACACAGACTCTTATCTTGTTCTGCATAGCAGGGATACACCAGCTTTAACAGCATTCTTGTCTACTGTAACAAAAATAGCAAGCGCCTCATAGTGTGGTTGCAGCTCTGTTTGCTGGATAATCGAATTGTCCTCTGTACTGAATTGTAAAACTATTGATGAAGTCTGGTGCATCTCAGTGCATATTGCAGAACCTGTCAGCAAAAAAATATGGGAACTGATATTGTAGACTTAGTTTAAGATGCTGTCATCCTCATCCTTTCTTTATGACTTTACAAGTCACTGACCTGGAAGCTGGCATTCAGGTTTAGGTTTCAGACTTAAATTGTACAGCTGGCCATACACTATCAGGCTCTTTTTGTTCAGTTCGCGGACTGGATGGATGCATTTCAAGTTGTGGCAATTGCATTCTGACAGCCAGTGCCCATCACTGTCAGAATATATATATGAACAGTGGCTGCACTCACCGTTAGGCTAAAAAAACAGGCGATTCAGGGACAGGGTTTAGGGATTGGATCATTTATACAGTGAGGTGAGTCTTTTGTAAAGCCTTGCCCAAAATTAGCCACACACCTTTTATGTTTGTTAGGCATTCTCACTTTTTGAGCAACAGGCCATTTCACCCGCACGACGCAAAGGTGTGAACAGCCTCCATTTACTTCAATGTGAATCTGTGTTTTGCTAAATCTATGCGATAAATCCGCCTAGGTGTGCACCAGCCCTAAAGCTGGACATGGCTGGCTGAAGATGTCAGGGCAAGAAAGCATGATCCACCATAAAGGAAGGAGTGATTCTCACCATAGACAAATCTGGTGGAATATTGGATTTCTAACGTGTCCAAGCACTTTTTTCCCTAAGATGTGTTCGCCAGAACGGTCTAAACCAGCGGTAGGCAAACTCCAGCTGTGGTGACACTACTACAAATCCCATCATGCATCTGCCTCTGGGAGTCGTGCCTGTCAGAGTCCTGCAGTGCCTTATTGGCTTTGTAGTTGCACCATAGCTGGAGGGCCAGAGCTTGCCTACCCCTGGATTAAACCAACTATTAGTAGCATTAAGGTACCTGATCCAGATGATTGTCTTGTGTCTATGGACACCATTAAGCTGGCCATACACCTTACAACCATTGCACGACTTTCGTTGTGTGATGGTTGTAAGGTAATTAAAAGCTCATACGATCTGCCCATCTTGGACAGGCAGATCGTACTTGCGATCTGCTTCTGATGATTCTAATGCTGAGTGGGCAGTGTGCGCTTGCGCACACCGGCCCGTGCGGCATTTGTCTTACGAGGACGCCACAAACCTGCCGAAAATCTTAAGATTTTAGGCTGGTTTTCCTACGTGCTCGTAAGACAAAAGACGTGCGACCGTACAGTAGAAACGGTCGCACGCCTTCCATACACCTGCCGATTAGGGCTGCAACAACTAATCGACATAATCGATTATAATCGATTATTGAAAAAGTTGTCAACTATTTCAATCATCGATTAATCGGCTTCCGATTGGTTGCCCCTGTTCAGGGCTCCACACACGCTGCGTGCCACACCTCCTCCCCACCTCAGACCCGCACACCCGCATCCATGCTCCACACGCCACACCTCCTCCCTGCCTCACGCTCAATGCCCGCCCAAATCCACGGTCGGCACAGGGACGCAGGGAGAAGAAGTAAGGAGGAGCAGGTGTGGGCGGATGACAGCCGCCGATAGACAGGCCCCATCTCAGAAACAGGTTGCTGGAAGACTGCTCAGGTAAGCCTGCACTTTCCCCACATGGTGCTCTATAATCTATGGCTGGGATAGTGGGATTTGTATTCCTCTATAGTTGATGGTACATTGTGCTGTATATTATACAGACCAATGTACCATCAGCTATAGAGGACTACAAATCCCAGCAATACATTATACACTGTATGTATAATGTATTGCTGGGATTTGTTGTATTCCTATATAGCTGGTGGTATTCTGCATTGCGCTGTATAGAGGACTACAAAACCCAACAATAGTACATTATAGAGCGCAATGCGGAATTCCACCAGCTTTAGAGGACTACAACACCCAGCAATAGTACATTATACAGCGCAATGCAGAATACCACCAGCTATAATGTACTATTGCTGGGATTTGTTGTATTCCTCTATAGCTGGCGGTATTCTGCATTGTGCTGTATAATGTACTATTGCTGGG
>NW_017307493.1:383900-392601 GCF_000935625.1 Nanorana parkeri | reverse complement strand
GAAGACTGCTCAGGTAAGCCTGCACTTTCCCCACATGGTGCTCTATAATCTATGGCTGGGATAGTGGGATTTGTATTCCTCTATAGTTGATGGTACATTGTGCTGTATATTATACAGACCAATGTACCATCAGCTATAGAGGACTACAAATCCCAGCAATACATTATACACTGTATGTATAATGTATTGCTGGGATTTGTTGTATTCCTATATAGCTGGTGGTATTCTGCATTGCGCTGTATAGAGGACTACAAAACCCAACAATAGTACATTATAGAGCGCAATGCGGAATTCCACCAGCTTTAGAGGACTACAACACCCAGCAATAGTACATTATACAGTGCAATGCAGAATACCACCAGCTATAATGTACTATTGCTGGGATTTGTTGTATTCCTCTATAGCTGGCGGTATTCTGCATTGTGCTGTATAATGTACTATTGCTGGGTTTTGTAGTCCTCTATAGCCAGTGTCATTCTGCATTCATTGCTATATAATTTTACACTTTTCATTTCACTATATTGCACACCACACTTTCTTTTTTTTCTTTTTTACCGCTTCCACCGCTCCAAGCTTGCTCCTGTGATGGACTGCAATCTCAATACAACCTAGTAGTCCCATCACCGGAGCCATTTTTTAAAAATGTATTTTATTTTCTATCCAATTAACCGATTAATCGAACCTAATAATCGGCTAACTAATCGATTTTGAAAATAATCGTTAGCTGCAGCTCTACTGCCGATTATCGTACGATTGCGGGATCACCCGCTATTATCGTGCTATAATCGGCAGGTGTATGGGCACCTTTACTTTCAGACTCGATTTGCCATTCAGCAGTACCCCTTATGTTACAGTTTACCATACAAACTTTCAAGGTTATTCACAAAAGGGTGAAGAGTTTGGAGAAGGCAGGAGAGGTGAACAATCTAGGACAACATAGCTGAACTGGAAAGTGAGGGGAATGGGAGAGTTTTTTTCCAAATCAGCTATGTTGGCCTAGAGCCCTAGATGGTTCACTTCTCCTGCCTTCTCCAAACTCTTCACCCTTTTGTGAATAGCCTTGTTCGATTCTGATAAAGATGATGAGCAGATGACTTAATATTGCATAGGCACATAAGGCTGGGTTCACACTATGGCGATCCGTGACTGCTCGGCAATCGTGCACGATCGCGGTTCAAAAAAACCACACGGTCCACGTGTTGCAAAAAGAGGTACATGTACTTTTTTTTTTTAGTGATTGCCGGATGGATGTAACCCCATTGAAATCATCGCCGTGTGCAATTGTGCAGGATCGCACGGTCCCGGGATCGCCAATATATGAATCTAACCTAAAAAATGTGTGTTTTTTTGAAAATGCATCAAGACAAAAAACAAAACAGTGATACATTTACAAATATTTTTGACATTTCCCCAATACTTATTTACTGATTTGCCAATTATGTTGAAGTTTATTCTTAAGAACTATATAATATAGTCTCTTAGCCCTCGTTCACACCTGAACGTTTTGTAGCGCGTTCTATGCTCGACGAACGCTCTACAAAACGCTCAAAAATATAAATCCCATTGTATTCAATGGTCTCGTTCCCACCTTGGCGTATTTCCGCCCGTCCCTAACGCGCTACAAAACGGCCCACGCCTGAAAAGGTACAGGTACTACTTTGGGCCGTTTTGTTGCGCGTTTCCATTGGGATACAGCCAAGTAGCCTTTGGAAACGCGTGTTTGTCGCGCAACGTTTTCACCGCGAATCGCAGACGCGCATATGCAATACGCCTAGGTGTGAACGAGACCTTAGGGTCATTGTACAAGATTGATATACATGAAAAACAATATTCTGTGCTTTTCTTTTCCTTGCAGCATAGAGACAATGCTTATTTGTAATGAAGAATCATGTCCAAAGCTGTGTTCCATCCTTTGTGTGGTGCTGGAAATCCCATTCTGCTCCCTCCTCTGCATTCTGTGGGTATTCAGTGACAGGGACTTTGCCTGTAAATTCACATGTGTTTATCACATTCTGTGTCTGGAACTTTCTGGATACAATCCGTTTTATATTAGACATCATCCTCTGATATTGGATTCAGTCTTTTACTTATCTACTGAACACCAGTTTAATTTGCCCTCAAGCTTAGCAAGGGTTAAAGCAGAACCAGGAACCTAGACCTGCCCTTCCCCCATAATTACATCGTCTGCAGTTCATGTGCTGCAGCAAATGACTTCATTGTGCTACCTGTTATTGTTCTAATTACACCGAGAACTTATACAGTATAGAACTGAAATGTCACTATGAATCGGGATCCTTAAATGTACGGTATTCAATTGAAAGTCAAGTCTAAAAATGTATACAGGAAGCACACCACCTTCATTGGGCTGCATTGCTCAACACAGGCTCAGTGCAGTAAAAAGCTGGAGTTAATTGTTTGCAGTAGGGTCAGTTCATCCCAATGCATTTGGTTGATGAGGGCTGGCTGATAATGGAACGTGCTGCATTTAAATCAGTGCAAGATTCTACAACGCATTCTAACACACAGCACAAGGCACATGAAGGAAAGAGGAGTAATGTATTTTGGCTCATGAAATGAGCAATACAATCTGCATATTAATGCAATGTGTTCACAAATGCACATCAATGCAATGCATGCTTTAAAAAAGGATGTTTATGAGTTTACAACTCAAGTGCCTTTATCTTGTGTCAACTGCCACGATTGTGTTGTTGCTGGATTCACACCACGTGTATTGTGTTAAGCACATGTTAACAAAAATTTTTTTATCTTGTTGCACTGTGCAGCAATGCATGATGCACTGCGCTGTGATGCATTTTGTAGCATGTTGCACTATGTTTAAATGCAGTCTGCTACAGTTTCACCCAGCGCACATCAATGCACAGAGTTTTTGTGTGAATTGGTCCAATTGGAAATAATGGATTTCACCTTGTCATTATGTTGGACCTGCTTTGAGCAACTCATCCCAATGCATACCACGGACATGGAGTGAATGGGCCCTTATGATGCAGCAGTTTCTCCATTCCTGCTTGTCAGTAATCTGGTGATCTGATTTCCAAACATACCTGTACAACATATCTTGCTATCGCTAAAGATGCCCATATACCTTGCGATTATCCTTTCGAAAAACGAACGAGATGGGGTTTTCGTACGATAACCGGCCAGTTGATGGGAAGTGAACAATCGCAATTACTGTACAACTGGCCGAATGTCGTCTATCAGGTTAGAAAACTTTTTTGTAATCGTACGAAAATCGATGGATTAGCTGCGTTTTCTTACGAAACAAATCGTAACAGGAACACTGCACATGCACAAACCGACAAAAATCCGTTCTGTCGATCGACGAAGTTCGGTCAGTTTGTATTGATAATGAACGATAATCGAAATCCACATTAGTCTGTGCATGATGGGGTATTCGAGTGGAACAGGGATGACAGGATGAAAGAAATCGAACGATAATTGTAAGGTGTATGGGCACCTTTAGGCTGGATTCACTTCATGTCTGTTGCACTTAGCTCGCGTTGACACATATTGAATCCACTTGAGTTGATGTGTGTTGACATCCTTTTTTTTAATGCATTGTATTGATGTGCATGTTTTTAATGTGTTGCTTTGAAGTGAAATAATGTTTATTTCCTCAATGTGCTCTGCAGGGTGCTGTGATGCATTGCAACGCATTTAAATGTAGCATTTTGAAACAACGCAATGCATTGTTGTGTGCTGAGCCTTTTGAAAACAATGAATTTCAGCTTATTGCATTGGGTCTATAATGAGTAAAGAAACCCAACGCATGGGTGTGAATGGGCCTTCAGAATGCAAATTGTTGACAAAAAATATAAAGAATAAAATCAGTACAGAGGTTTCTCACTGGCGCCAGCCAGATTCTAACCTGGGTATTTTAAATGGAACTAAATAGCAGGGTACAAAATGACACTCTCTTTATAGGACATACATAAGCTGCAGACAATTTGCACCTTCCGAAGTCTACAGCTTCTGATGAGCGGCTGTTCAATTTATTATAAAAACCATCACTTTATTTTTCTTTGTATGGTGAGTGCAATTATTATGGACTCCAGGAACTGGCATTATGAAAAAGGGTTCCCCTGTCTACGTCCTGCAATATATTATGCCAATTTACACGACAGTCACAAGGGGCAAAGTAGGGAAAGTTCCCACTGTTTATTTACTCCTGACAAGGCTCTACTCCGCAATAGGGTTGTGCATGGGCTTAGTGAAAACCAAGCTCTCCCAAGCCTGCTCAATGTCAGTGACACACTCCCAGCCGAATCAGCTGCGGCAGGGCATTCCCTGTCCTGCAGCTAAATGTAACAAGGGGGTGGAGAATGCCCTGGCCACAGCTGATTGGGCCAGGAGCGGGTTGTATCACTGACAATTTTGCAAGGGCTTGGGTGAAACTAAGCCCATTCATATACTTTCTCATTGCTAAGAAAAAGGAATGGGCACACAAAAGTCTGACTTTAAAAAAAAAAAAATATTTTACATGTGTTTAAGCATTAGAACTAAACTATATGGGAGATTTGAATCAGACGCTACACCTCTTCTTCAGCACCCTGATTTCATTGTGCTTCAGATGATAGGATTCTCAGCAAGAAGTTAAATCGCTCAGTAGCACAACATTAAAATTGTCCATGCAGATTATGCCATAGAGGCATGGAGACCGAGGTGAATGTTTTTACAGCAAGGGTCATTTTTCTGACTCTGCATTGACGTTATGTTCTAGGGCCAGTTTGGTAGCATATCTTGTTTAGCACAAATGCTTGGTTAGTAATAGAGTTCGTGTGCTTTATGAAATCTTTCAAGGCATTTACTGCCTACAACAAGCACCTTTGTCTGCACATGTTTTCTGCATGATCTCTGTACTTCCTCTCTACCCCCACTGTCATCTTTTCTTGAAAAAAGCCCGGGGTCCTTTTCTTGTTTTAGAATTCCATTTTTGTATGTACCAAAATTGTCTTCTTTTAAATACAATGCTTGAAATCTACAACTCCTCAGGACTTTAAAGCACTTAACAAGAAAATATATGAGCTCTATTATTTGTAAGGGGTCTAGGATATTCATAA
This sequence comes from Nanorana parkeri, assembly GCF_000935625.1. NCBI lineage: Eukaryota > Metazoa > Chordata > Amphibia > Anura > Dicroglossidae > Nanorana > Nanorana parkeri. The sequence continues at coordinate 387,523 of NW_017307493.1, read as the reverse complement.
GGACTGTGGAGTCTACTCATCACAGGTAATGTAAATTGTGCCTTGGGTGAAATATTTTTCTGCCTTGGTTTAAGCTTCAGGAATACTTACTGTTTAAGATGTTTTCCTGCTCAATTACAAAGAATTTCTTTGAATAATAGTACTATCTGAAGGCGACCATAGATAGAAAAAAGATGGTGTTCAGATGTGCCTAGACCTAACTTTTTATGACATAGATTTACATGCCAATGTTTGTGTCCCCACCTATTTTAATTACTTGGATTTAAAATACACAATACTTTTAAAGCCATATTATACTCAGAGACACTGCTACCAGACCATTCACTTCAGCAAAAATCTTTCCATAGGATTATATGTGCATTTAACATGTTTTATGTCTGTTATTTACCTGTAAAAGCCTCCCTTGTATTGACACCGAAAAGTCCTGTGACAGCTACTGGGCACCACCATCTTGAATGTGATGTCAGCAGCTGCAGCAGACTCAGAGCTGTTACTCAACCTACACTCTATAGCAGTCTTTCTCAGCAGGATTCCAGAGCTTGCTAGGGGTTCCGTGAGGAGAATGCAGTGGTGGATTGATCTACTGTGTACTCTGACCACCAATGTAAGGGGTTATTTCTACACTGGCCACCAACGTAATTATCCCTGGTGATCTGGTGCGATTAGTAAGGTCTGCAGACCCTACTAATCACTCCGTTTTCGACCCGGAGCTCAGTGAAGAGCTCCGGCCGAAAAGGAAGGGAGATAGACCAGCAGAAGCAGCTGCTGCTCCCACGAGTCAGGTACTAACTCAAGCCTGACTGAATTTCCACTCGCCTGCACTGCATTTCCACTAGCCAAATGCAAGCAGGCGAGTGGAAATTTTGAGCCCTGTTCTACAGCATTGCAAATTCATTCATAAATCCAACTTTTACTACTTTAAGTTAACACTAATACCAATATAAAACATGCCCCCCCCCACACTTACACTTCTTTGTGCATGTGTGATGTGCAAATAATACTACATCACACGTGTACAATAAAAACACATTGCAGTTCGCTATAAAATATTGCCAATACAGTCAAAAACTACTAAAAATATTTTCTATATAAAAAGCATCTGCATTATTCTAAATATGTACACGATTTTAATGATGATGCTTACATTTCCCCCAGAATTATGTGGATCTTCTTGCGCACTAGTATAAAACACTCATATTGCTTTAGCATTCTTTACTGTCTTCTAAATAATGATTGAGATTTTGAGCTGTTTTCACATGTTTGTCGTGTATTTTCCCTGCTGCAGGTATAAAGTTGCAGCTTGGTAAGGTGTATGGGCACCTTAACACTCACCTGATCCTCGGAGCTAGCTTACTCTTAGACCGGTCCCTGGAGCCTCTTCTGCCCCTCCGCTGCAGCAGTCTAAGGATCCTTGAGTCATCACTTTCTATACACAGTGAATAGGATAGTATTACTGCAGCAGAGGTGGAAACAGACTTCAGGGACCAGAGTAGTAGCCAGTCGACTGCAGTTCAGGTGAGTGTAATTTTTTTTAGCATTTAACCCTTGCAGTAGCTTCACTGCAAGGGTTAAAAACAGTTTTGCCCAGAGTTCTGCTTTAAAGAATGCACAAATCCACAAATGAGTGCTTCCAAAATAGGAAGATCAGTGCTGAAAAATAACTAGAGGCACAAAATGGCAGTTGTAATGCTAGAAACCCTATCAAAGTTTCTGTTCTGTCCTCAGTCCACGTAAATAGTTTTACCAGACAAAATGAAAATGTTAGTGGCTTGGCCTAAATTTAACATTTGCCTCCATCAGTACAGCCCCCTATGCATAAAACAGAAAAGGAGGATTTGTTTCCATAACCAAAAGGATATTCAGGAGTTTATGTTGTCTTTGGTTTGGTTATTAAAAAGAGCGCCTCTAGAGTCCTTTTTTTCTAGCAGTTGAACTACTTTATGCCTTTGTTATCTGTTGGTGCCATGCTGCAGCTTGAACATCTTGGTTTTTTTTTCTGTTCTTTTAGGAGGGATTGCAGGTGGTATAGAGATCTGCATCACATTTCCCACAGAGTACGTGAAGACCCAGCTGCAACTAGATGAGAGGGCAAACCCACCAAGATACCGAGGAATAGGTGAGTAACAGCCAGGGGAGGTTTGGTGGTTTTCACTTAGGGTTTTTCAGAGTATTTGTGATGTGATGTTGGAGCGAAAGTGATTTGATTTTGTTTTTTCATTTTTGCCTTTTTCTCTCTTCTCCAGGGGATTGTGTGAAGCAGACCGTGCAGGGCCATGGCGTGAAGGGGCTTTACCGGGGGCTCAGTTCACTGCTGTATGGCTCCATTCCAAAGGCAGCAGTCAGGTAAAATTACAAATTAATTTACCTTTACAGCCTCAGAATTCCACAGAGATTATCTTAAAGTATTAAACAAATTTCATTTTCCTACCTAGCTCTAATATATTTTTTTCTGGCTCCCGATCCTTGCCATCATTTTGTTCTCCTAGTACTTTTTATTATTAAAGTTACAACTTTCCTTAGTCTGTTCCTAAAAACGTTACCTCCTTTCACAGATTTGGCATGTTCGAGTTTCTCAGTAATAAAATGCGGGATGCTGATGGGAAATTGAACAGTAAACGCAGTTTGATATGTGGCCTAGGTGCTGGTGTGGCTGAAGCTGTTTTAGTGGTTTGTCCTATGGAAACTATCAAGGTAAGATTCCATTCCTACAATGACATTAGAGCTGCAGCTAACGATTATTTTCAAAATCGATTAGTTAGCCGATTATTAGGTTCGATTAATCGGTTAATCGGATAAAAAATAAAAAAAAATTTTTTTAAATGGCTCCAGTGATGGGACTACTAGTTTGTATTGAGATTGTAGTCCATCACAGGAGCAAGCTTGGAGCGGTGAAAGTAAAAAGAAAAAAAAAAGTGTGGTGTGCAATATAGTGAAATGAAAAGTGTAAAATTATACAGCAATGAATGCAGAATGGCACCTGCTATAGAGGACTACAAATCCCAGCAATAGTACATTATACAGCACAATGCAGAATACCCCCAGCTATAGAGAAATACAACAAATCCCAGCAATGGTACATTATAGCTGGTGGTATTCTGCATTGCGCTGTATAATGTATTATTGCTGGGTTTTCTAGTCTTCTACACAGTGCAATGCAGAATACCACTAGCTATAGAGGAATACAACAAATCCTAGCAATACATTTATACATACAGTGTATAATGTATTGCTGGGATTTGTATTCCTCTATAGCTGATGGTGCATTGCTCTGTATAATATACAGCGCAATACACCATCAGCTATAGAGGAATACAACAAATCCCAGCAATACATTATAGAGCACCATGTGGGAAAGTGCAGGCTTACCTGAGCAGTCTTCCGGCAACTTTGTTTCTGAGATCAGGCCTTTCTATCGGCGGCTGTCATCCGCCCACACCTGCTCCTCCTTACTTCTTCTCCGCGTCCCTGTGCCGATCGTGGATTTGGGCGGGTGGTGAGCGTGAGGAGGTGAGGCGTGTGGAGCGTGGATGCAGGTGGGCGGGTCTGGCAGCGGCGAGCGTGAGGTGGGGAGGAGGTGCGGCGCGCAGCGTGTGGAGCTGTGAACAGGGCCAACTGATCGGAAG
>NW_017307493.1:377833-383706 GCF_000935625.1 Nanorana parkeri | reverse complement strand
GCGCTGTATAATGTATTATTGCTGGGTTTTCTAGTCTTCTACACAGTGCAATGCAGAATACCACTAGCTATAGAGGAATACAACAAATCCCAGCAATACATTTATACATACAGTGTATAATGTATTGCTGGGATTTGTATTCCTCTATAGCTGATGGTGCATTGCTCTGTATAATATACAGCGCAATACACCATCAGCTATAGAGGAATACAACAAATCCCAGCAATACATTATAGAGCACCATGTGGGAAAGTGCAGGCTTACCTGAGCAGTCTTCCGGCAACTTTGTTTCTGAGATCAGGCCTTTCTATCGGCGGCTGTCATCCGCCCACACCTGCTCCTCCTTACTTCTTCTCCGTGTCCCTGTGCCGATCGTGGATTTGGGCGGGTGGTGAGCGTGAGGAGGTGAGGCGTGTGGAGCGTGGATGCAGGTGGGCGGGTCTGGCAGCGGCGAGCGGGAGGTGGGGAGGAGGTGCGGCGCGCAGTGTGTGTGTAGCCGTGAACAGGGCCAACCAATCGGAAGCCGATTAATCGATGATTGAAAAAGTTGACAACTTTTTCAATAATCGATTATAATCGATTATGTCGATTAGTTGTTGCAGCCCTAAATTACATTAACTGATGGTTTGATAAATTGCAGCAGCTGGGTGACCAGTGCATTTAAAAAATAATTGCAGTGCCCTTTTTAAAAAAAACAAAAACATTTCTGTTCAGGAAAAGTCTTGCCAGAAGATGAAGAAACCTGTTAACGTCAGTGCTGGCTCCCATAGGAATGGCCCTAAGTTGGACTTCAGCATGGGGTGGAGCTATAGCCAGCACCTACAGAACTAAAAAACTGCATTTCTCTTCCATTCTTGAAGGACACGGAACAGATCGGAGATCATGTACTGTAGGGTAATATCGCCACCTGCAGGAGAAGGACGCTAGGCACAAAGCTAAAGACCAATTACAGCCTAGGGGCAGCCCCTGCTGGTGGCCAAACCCCCCACCTGCTGACAAGTCTCAAGTTTTTTGCCTAGCGTCAGGAATAAGGAGCTAAGAATTTTTTCTTGGGTATTTTTTTTTTTTTAATTCGTTTATTGTCTGAACAAGTACAATATACACATATTGCAAGTATAAGTACAAAAAGACATGGCACACAATTACATTGTTCGCAGACTTGGAACGTTCCATAAGCTGTGATTTTCCCTTGGAGTCCATATAGCTTTTGTATTGGTATCAATATCTGACCACGTTACCCTAAATGACCGGTGTCCTTGAGGAAAACGATAAAGTTAGGTAGTAAAGTATGCCGTGTGGCCATATCATATACGTATAGGAGAAGTGGGTACTTTCTTGGGAATTCTTACCTGCTTCTTCCTGATATTTTTCAGAGGAAATCTTCTAGCAAGTGTTGTCAGGTGGTCGACTATCCGCTTTTGCATGCAGGTCCTGGGCCTCATGGTGGCTTCCTTCGAAGCAGTGCCTTACGCGCAGCATCACACACAGGTTCTGCAGAGGACCATCTTGTCACTGTGGGACAAGTCCCCCTTGTCGCTGGACCAGGCGGTTCAGGTGTCTCGGGAGGCGAGGGACTCCCTGGTCTGGTGGCTTCAGTCCCCGTCTCTGGTGTTGGGCAAGTCCTTCCTTCCCATTCACTGAACGGTGGTCACCACGGATGCCAGCCTCTTGGGCTGGGGGGGCGTCCTGGACGTTTGGACAACTTAGGGCCGTTGGTCGTTGGAGTCTCGGCTCTCGATCAACGTGCTGGAACTTCGGGCGATCCGACTCTCTCTTCTTCATTGGACGGGCCGTCTTCAGGGGCGGCCGGTCCGGGTTCAGTCGGACAACGCCACGACCGTGGCTTACGTCAACCATCAGGGCGGCACAAGAAGTGTGGCCGCAGCTCGGGAAGTGGAGAGAATCCTCTCTTGGACGGAGGAGCATGTTCCGGCTCTCTCCGCCGTGTACATTCCGGGCGTGGAAAATTGGCAGGCCGACTATCTCAGTCGCCAGTCGGTGGATCCGGGGGAATGGATGCTACATCCGGAGGTGTTTCATCAGCTTTGCCTTCGCTGGGGGTTCTCGGCCGTGGATCTCCTGGTGTCTCACCTCAATCTGCCGGACACAGGATCCTTGGGCGGAAGAGGTGGACGCCCTGGTGGCGCAGTGGAATTGCTAGGGTCTGATTTACGCGTTCCCTCCGCTATATCTGTTGCCGCGTCGTCTTCGCGGGGTCGCGGTAGAAGGCATCCCGGTCATCCTCGTGGCTCCGGATTGGCCGAGGAGGGCGTGGTACGCAGATGTGGTTCGGTTGGTGGCGGACGTCCCCTGGCGCCTGCCGCTTCGTCCGGATCTTCTATCTCAGGGTCCGGTGTTTCATACGTCTTTACCGACGCTGGCTTTGACAGCGTGGCTGTTGAGAGCCAGGTGTTGAGGGATCGTGGTCTCTCGGATGCGGTTATCTCTACGATTTTGCATGCTCCCAAACCCGTGTCCCGAAAGATTAACCATCGGACGTGGAAGGCTTATTTTGCCTGGTGTGAGTCGGGTGGGTTTCCGCCTCGTTTGTTTTCCGGGTCCAGGATCCTCGCTTTTTTGCAGCGTGGTGTGGATCAGGGTTTGGCCTTGAGTACGATCAAGGGCCAGGTTTCGGCTTTGACTGTCCTCTTTCAGCGGCCGATAGCCTCCAACAAACTTGGTTCCCACTTTTGTACAGGGGGTTACACGTATTGTTCCTCCTGTTCGCTCCCCGTTACCGCCGTGGGATTTGAATTTTGTGCTCTCGGTTTTGCAGGAATCTCCCTTTGAGCCCCTGCGTGAGATTCCGATTCTGACTCTGTCTCAAAAGGTGGCCTTTTTGGTGGCGGTCACCTCGGTCCGCAGGGTTTCGGAATTGGCGGCCCTCTCTTGCTCGTCCCCGTTGCTGGTCCTGCATCGGGACAAGGTGGTTCTGCGGCCTCGGCCGTCCTCTTTGCCGTAGGTGGTTTCGGCTTTCCATCTCCTTGTGTCCGAAGCCTGTCCACAGGAAGGAGAAGGTGCTGCACTGTCTGGATGTGGTCCCCGCCATCCGTGCTTCGTTTTCGGGAATCGGATTCCCTGTTTGTCGTCGTAGATGGCCCTCGGAAGGGCCGGGCTGCCTCGTCGGCCACCATCTCTCGATGGATTCGCAACACGGTCTCTCAGGCGTATGCTATTAAGGGGCGTGAGCCTCCTTTTTCTGTTATGGCCCATTCTACAAGGGCTGTTGGGGCATCTTGGGCTTTTCGTCATGGTGTCTCAGGTCTGTAAGGCCGCGACTTAGTCTTCTGTTCACACCTTTGCCAAGTTCTATAAGCTGGATGTTTTGGCATCTGCGGATGCTGGTTTGGGGCGCAAAGTGTTGCAGGTGGCCGTTTGAGGGGATATTTTGTTCAGTTGGGTTTGTTGTTTCTGTTGGCCCACCCCTCTTTTTGGTACTGCTCTGTGACATCCCTACAGTACATGATCTCCGATCTGTTCCCTGTGTCCTTCAATGAACAGAAGAGAAAATAGGATTTTGGTACTCACCGTAAAATCCTTTTCTCTCCGTTCATTGAAGGACACGGGTCCCGCCCCTCTGTGTGGGTATGTACTCCTAACTGCTTGTTACTAACTGGAGACTTGTCAGCAGGTGGGGGTTTGGCCACCAGCAGGGGCCGCCCCTAGTCTGTAATTGGTCTTTAGTTTTGTGCCTTGCGTCCTTCTCCTGCAGGTGGCGATATTACCCTACAGTACATGATCTCCGATCTGTTCCCTGTGTCCATCAATGAACAGAGAGAAAAGGATTTTAAGGTGAGTACCAAAATCCTATTTTTACTTAAAAACCCCTGCACAGGTTTGAATGGTACCCAGTGTGATCTGCACTGGGTTCCCTGGGAAAGCGTTAACAAACATTTTCATCTTCTGGAGAGACTTCTTTAACCCCTTCATGACTGAGCTAGTTTTCAGTTTCTGTTCATAAATGACTGACACACTTTTTTTAAAATTTTTGCTGTGTGATTCTTCCACGGCAGTAATATACTTCCTTACTAAATGTACCTACACATAATATATATTGTTTTTTAGAGGACAGATATGGCTATATAATTATATCAAACATGTGTACCTAACGCCTCACTTTGAATAAAATATTAAAAAAATGAGGAAAAACCATAAAGAAAACAACACTTTTTTTCACAAGTTTTTTTGTCAGTTTATATCAAGCAGTCACTATGACTGCTTGATAAATTAACTTTTATTTATTTTTGGTTATTATTAGGCTGCTCCAAACTTAGGAACAGCTAATAATAACCTTAGAGATTGATCCTGACAGCATGTCAGAATCAGATCTCACTAAAGTTCTTTGATCCTGCTCAGAGGATCAGAAATAATAAATTTCAGGCACAGAGATACATTGTAACACTGTGCCTGAAATGTATCATGAACATGGGCCAGTCTATGGAGCTGTCAAAACGAATAGCAGAGAGGTGAGTCACTTTGCTACCTCTCTGCTATCTTCAGCTGTCAAATACGGGATCGCTATTCAGCATTCCGGTATTTGTATGCAACTGCTCCATTCTTTCATTAATGAAAGAAAGAGGCTTTTACAAAAGCTTAACTATTTAATTAATGAATGCCTCAATACTGAGGTATTCATTAATGAATGGTAACCGCTGAGAATCAGCGGTTACCGACATTACAGAGCCTTAAATAACTTGTCACGTACAGTGTACGTGGCCAGTCATATAGGCACTTCGTGGCGGGACGTACAGTGCACGTCTCCCGTCACGAAGGGGTTAAGCAGGCTACATACATTACAATCTATTTAACATTTACCAACAATCATGTAGTTCAAGACCCTACCTAAACAATCATTCAATATATCCAGTCATATAGACTATATACAGTCATTTAAACTGCATAGTTTGTAGATTTTGCTAATCCAGTTGATCAGATATGACTCTATCGCTGAAATCAAACTGTAAACAAAATGTTCATGCAAAGAAGATAGCAAATACTCACCACTTCTGGTCCCTTTGCTACTGCACGCTGCTCTATTGAAAAGGAATTGCTGCCTGAAGACCCTCCAGAAGCTAACACTTCCTGGAGTGTCAGTTTTCTGGTTCCCCACTGTGCACTGTGGTTCATCCTACTGATCCCTGCTTTACTACTGTGTTCTGTATTCCTGTATTGATGTAGGTGTCTTTTTTGCAAGGAAATTTTTTTAATTTTGCTGTCTGAGTCTCTTTAATATCAGTGGAAATACGTACCCATAATTTGACTTACTAGTGTTTCAGTTCTTCATGAATTTTACCATCTATATATTTAATACCTAATAGTTAAAAATAATAAATATATTTAATAATGCTTCAAACTAAACGGTACTGAGCAATAAAGCACCACAAAATGTGTTCATATTAGCAGATGAACAGAAAGTTGAAGGGGCTCCTCATTGCTATTAAGCAGGTTCCTCTTGGTGTCTTGCTCCAACATTATAACATATAGTTGCAATGTATGTAAACACATAAGATGTATGTATTTCAAGGCATGATTTTCACAATTTGAGTGAAGTGGATATTCCTGAACATGTTGTATTCTGGTGCCATCCAATGTTCATTGTACGGAACGGAACCTTTCTTTTTTTGCCTGAAAGCAAGTTGTGAAAACAATCATAAGCATCACAATACTTTTTGTTGCTTTAGTGCTTTTGTTTGTTATGTGAAAAGCGTGTAATATATTAGTCAGTTCTTTGCAGATGCATAGCATGTGACAATTAATCACAGTTGCGCAGTGTATAATTTGGATACACTGTATATATATGAAGGCTTTGAGAATTAGATCTTGTAACATGTGTCTTTAAATGTCTTAACTTTTATTATCTGTCTTCATTAAGA
>NW_017307493.1:315368-377518 GCF_000935625.1 Nanorana parkeri | reverse complement strand
CTGTAAATTGATTTTGAAGATGCAATATAGTTTTATGGATGAGGAGGATGTTTCTAAACACCTCTAATGTCCCATTTAACAACATACTTGATGGAGAAGAGGTTAAGAGGTTAACAAAAGCATGAGCGATCTATCATTTTAAAAAAAACTTTTTTCCCTGTAGGTGAAGTTTATTCATGACCAGTGCTCTCCGAATCCAAAGTACAAAGGGTTTTTCCATGGAGTCAGGGAGATTATTCGAGATCAAGGTATAAGCTTTCCCTGTGTGTCTTTGCAACAGTGATATATTTGAAGTGAATTTAAATACTAACAATTAACTTCTCCTATTTGATTCCTTTTAGGCTGTTAAGTACGCAATTGAAAGCATTTTGTTATATCGGTTTGAGGAGTACAAAAAAAGTTAATCTTGTTAGAAATTCAGACGTGTCCTGGGTCTACTTCCTGTCCTATCACAGGACAGCTCCTCCTAGTTCTTATTTTGACCTACAGAATAATAAGCCTTTAGTTTGTGGAGATCTGAGAGTGGGAGTTGTTGAGTAGTTTAGCAGAAGACAACTGGGAGGGCTGACAATACTGAGGGACTGATAAAACCACTTGTGTGTTGTCAGCCTACAACAAGACTTAGGCCCAATTCACATGGGGACTTATGCCGTGTTCTGGGATTCCTGCAGCAGGAATCTCAGGTGTGTGTCCCTCTTCAGATGTGACCGCTGCACCCATTGAAGTTAATGGCAGGGTGACAATGACAGCATCTCTCAGTAATTATACGTGGAACACTTACATGCCGTTTGGGATAGATGATTGTCCCTGGACACATCTATCTATTTACTTGATGCAACCTCGTCTATTATATTTTTATGAATATTATATTGTGTAGGTATGTACTAAAATTAATTTGAATACATGTTTTACTAAAAATGTGGGTTTGATGCACAGTTGCGCAGATATTGTGTGACATAAAAAATTGCAACTGCCACTATTTTATTCTCTAGGGTCTCTGCTTTAAGAAACTATATTATCCGGGGTTTTTTTTTACCTAATCTTCAGGCCTAAAAATGTATGCATTGCTAACCAAGAAATTCTAACGCTACTGCACTATCACTATCAAAAAACTTCAAACTTGCCTGCAAATGCTCATTTGTGAATAGTGATTTACTATATTCAACTGATAGGAATGGAATCCAGTTTCAGTGTTCATCTTATGCTGTAGCCCAATTCTGTGTATATTGCAACTTTTCACTTTTGAATTTCCCGCCTGCTGTGACGCCCGAAAATGAAACTAAAAGTCAGATGTCGGCTTTTAGTTTCATTTTCCAGCCACGTACAGCAGAGGACGCCGTGGGATCGCATGGACAAGGTGAGTGTCACTTTTCTGTGCAGCCCCGAGTCTGGCTCGGGGTTACCGCTCCTAGCATTGAAAATTAACCCCGAGCCAGACTCGGGATTATCGCCAGGGAGGTTAAAGATTTTACGTGTTTTGTTACAACACACAAAAGAAGTGGGATTTGCTCCTTCACATCAGAGTTCCCTTAACATCACAGCCCCCGCCTTCACATCAGAGTCCCCCTTTTTCACATCTGGAGCCTTCTTCAGAGGCATGACTTTGTGTACAGATTTCGAGGCACCCCTTAGAAAACCAGAAGGCACACCAAGGTGCCACCACACCCTGGTTGTGAAAAGTTGGTTTAACAGCACAGTACTGCTTGTTTAGGTTTTCCATATATTGTCTATCATTGTCTGGTTTTCTAAGTTGGGGGCTCTCACTAGCCTGAAGAACCTAGCCACAGTGTCCAAGAATTTAATAGATACAGTTAAGGATGTCCAGATACCGATACTAGTATCGGTATCGGGGCCGATACCAGGCATTTTCACAAGTACTTGTGAAATTGCCCCGATTCTTAAGCCAGATACCGGTAAATTTTTAAACCGCAGCAGCTGCTGAGCACCTGCAAGTAGCTGTCCATGGCAGTGCCTGCCTGGTTCTTTATCTCCTCCTCCTTCCCGGCACAGCCATGGACAGCCCCATGGGCAGAACTACCGGCAGTGTAGCCGGAGTGACCGCCCCTGTGTCCAAAGCTGGGGGATCCCGATGCCTACTGACAGGGGAGGACCGTATCGGTAATTGGCATCGGCAAGTACCTGCGGCAAAGTACTTGTACTTGGTCTTAAAAAAGTGGCATCGGGACATCCCTAGATACAGTATATCAGCTCATACTATATGTTCAACATTGATAACACTATGTTCTGTGGTGTCCCAATGATTTTACTTTGTGGTTTATTGAAATGAATGGACATTCTTTGCATCTTTCATCATCATAGTCTAACTGTTGTCATTTGTCATGTATTTTTCATAGGCATAAAAGGGACTTATCAAGGTCTCACAGCTACAGTGCTTAAGCAAGGATCCAACCAAGCAATTCGCTTCTTTGTCATGACCTCTCTTCGGAACTGGTACAGAGGTATATCATTAGGTTATGCCTTTTTTGTATAGCTGCCTTCCTTACCTCCCTTCTGTATCTTTCCTAGCTAGTTCTTCTCTTCATTTTGCTTTTTGACCTTTTTATCACTTTATTTTCTTTTTACCAATATGTCTTCCTCGTTTTATTTATTTATTTATTTTTTAAGCGTTGCAGTGTCTTATTTTAATCATTGATGTCCTAGTCAATTTTTATATTGGCTGCAAGATCAGCCTGTGCTTGACTGGTAATAAGGCAGAAAACTTTCTTTAGGTCAGTTAATGAGCCATGTGGAAACTGTGTTTTGGCATATTGATTTTTTTAACATGCAAAAAACTGATCATTATGGATATGTATAGACCTGCAGTAACATGCATTTTTAACATCTTAGGTGACAATCCTAACAGACCAATGAACCCACTAATAACAGGAGCATTTGGAGCCATTGCAGGAGCTGCAAGTGTCTTTGGTAACACTCCCTTAGATGTTGTGAAGACCAGATTGCAGGTAATATGAACAGCATTGCTAATATATATTTTTCCCGCAGAAGACACGGACTTGTCTTAAGCTGGCCATACACCTTACAATTATCTGCAGGTTTTCTATGGTCAGGTGGAAAAGGTGCATCAGATTCCTCCATCTACACTTAACTGTGTGGATGGAGTAATCTCCACCTGGGCCAATCTGTTGCACTTTTTCCATCTGACCACAGAAAATCTGCAGATAATTGTAAGGTGTATGGCCAGCTTTAGGTGGTTTGTGTTTCCGCACAGTAGTTAATCGGGTTTTCCCTTAACAGAATGATGATGAATATAATATGGTGAATTGTTGCTTTAGGTTTACACAGACTGTCAGAGATTCTTCAGATGTGTTTACAGATAAGGCAAATTTTTGTAAAGACTTGACCGTTTGTGTCACCTAAATGGGACTAAAGATAAAGGTCCTCTAAATATATGTGTTAAAGCATATTGCAACTGTCACAGCAGGTAAAACACTAACCTGCTTTTATGGATTGCTCCTGCGCTGGCTGACAAGACATGTCAATCTCTTGCTGACGACTTGCATTTTAAAGTCAGTGAGGGAGCAACACCAGGTGAGTGTTTTCCTTGCACTTTCTAGGAATTTTGTTACTGGCAAATTCTCACTTGCGACAGGATCCTATGTTTGTTATTAGTAGTTATCTTAACCAGTGGTTCTCAACCTGTGTAATCTCAGGACCCACATTTGTCCTTGGTCATTCATTTACAAACCAAGTCGCACTGCAATGGAACGTACGGCATTAGGGTACCGCACATTCCGGTCGAGGCATACAAACTGTGGGTGGGAGGTGCATTTGGGGTACCATTGAAACGAATGGCAACGCAACACACCAGAATGTGCGATTGCGTGGTACAGTGTGTTAATCACACAGTACTATGCAATTAACACACTGTACTAGTGTGAAGGGGCCCTCAAAAACACTGACATACATACACAGACACAATCTCACACACGCACAGATATTCACATACACACTCCAAAAGATGTTTTTTTTAAGGTCCACCCAATATCCCTACCTTACGAGAACTGGATTGGATCCTCAGCCTGGGGTCCAGTGTGGGCTGATGTGCTTTGCTGGAGATCTATCCACATGTGCATTGCTTGTACAGCTCCCTTGCATGCCCTGTAGAGGTGCCGAGAGCCAGAATGTGATGTCCCACTCTGGTCCAGGCACCTCTACAGGACATGCGAGGGAGCTGTAAGCAATGCACGCATAGATGGAGCTCCCACGCGGCCATTGCTCCATCTCATCCAACCTGAAGCAGACACTCAACATATTTTGAATGGCTGCTTGGCGTAAGAACTAACAATGCTGCGCTATTGGGAGGCAGAGGAGCCCCATCACCTAGAAAAGGGGAAGGCATGCGGCGACCCACTGAACACAGGGTTGCGACCCACCAGTTGAGAACCAAGGATCTAAACCGAAGAACAAACATTTAAAATATTGCAGCCTACCAGTTCTTAGATGCTGTAGCTGCATTTGTTTTATTTTTTCAGAGTTTCATTTCTATATCTTCACCTTGTGGTCCTGCCAGTAACACACTTCCTGTCCGAGGGTGACAAGTCTCTCTCATTGCACTATACCTGTGGAAGAAGAGTGTTGCCACCCTTGGGCAGGAAGTTTAAGACTTTTTTCAGGTCACAGAGAGTATTCAGGCAGTGCTGATAACCTTGTTTGAGATTTCAGTGCTGCAGAGGCACTGAGTTGTCAGCTCATTATAGGAATTTATGAGATCACTAGATTTGTGTAAGGATCAGCCGGTATTTTTGCACTTATTGAACAGATATAACAACATGCTTCCAATGTTACACTTAGCAGGGCAAAAAGGAGCTAATCATAGAAGATCATTGTTAGGGTAAAACCCTGCTTGGCTAAACTGTATATTTCTACAACCTCTTTATAAGATGTGCAAGACTCTAAATGTATTTACCACAGCTATTGAGATGCTTTAGAAGAAGATAATAATAAAGAAGAAATCTCTTCAAGCAATAAAAGAACTCAAAAGACACAAACATGTGGGCCCAGATGGATCAGCTTTATTTTACAAAAAAACGATGAGATATTACCCTATATCTTACCAAACTAAAAGGAAGAAAACTTTAACCCAGAAATGCATTAAAGAAGAATTGGACGCTGAACAGGTGGACCGTATGGTGCACTTTGCTCTCAAATCGTCGGTGTCCACTAAATATCAGGAAGCTGGTTACAAACTGCTGACAAGATGGTACAGGGTTCCAAAAACGCTACACGCTATGTATCCGTCGGTGTCAGAAACATGTTGGCGTTGTGAGGAGGAGGTAGGATCCCTGCTACACGTAATCTGGGAATGTCCTAGGGTTGCCCCGTTCTGGGCTCAGATTGCGAATCTAGCCCAGAAGATCACAGGCCTGTCTTTACCGTTTACTCCGTTGGTGTATCTCCTCCACTTGGCACCGCTATCACGAAAATCATATAAACGCTCCCTACTGATTAATTTGCTGAATGCAGCGCGGGCGTGTATACCAGCACTGTGGAGGCAATCATGCCAACCCTCTATAGCGATGTGGGTAGGAAGAGTGGAGGAGATCAAACTGATGGAGGACCTCACGTCTTCCATAAAAAAGACCCAGCAGAAGTTTGTTGCTACATGGGCGGCATGGTACCAGTTCAGGGACTCCCCGGAATTCCCACATGATAACCAGGGATGAGGCAAAGGTGGAGCGGCCCTCAGGAGGCTGGGCATCCGCGGAACCGCAATTGACTGTTCTTTCCCCTTCCCTAATTGTCATGTCTTTGTGTTACATGTACTCTTGCTTTTCTCGTCTTGCTGTTCTTTTCTCTTGTGCTCTTTGTATGTATAAGTGGAACTATCCGCTCTAGATGGAGGGGTATTATCCGTAGTACTTTCTCTTAAGTCCTACACCAGTAAAACGAAAATGTCTTGAGAGTGCCGGTGCAGACCGTAATGGATATATGGTGTGGGAATGGCTTTGGGGTGGGGGGGGTCAGGCCTGAGGTGTTTATGTATGTACATGTTGACATATGTATATGTTTGTACATGCTTGGCCGCAAAGCCTAACAATTTTTTTTTGTTGGTACTGTACGGTGCTCTCATGCTTGTATAAATAAAGAATTTTAAAAAAAAAGAAGAGCTCCGGCCATATTAAACCTTAAACTTTTCAACGGAGCTACCCCTGCACTGCAATGGTTAAGAGCTTGTTTTGGTCTAGGGTGTCTAGAATCTTTGGTCCTGTCTGGCTGCTAGACCGGCCCCTGGAGTCTCTTCTCCCCCTCGACTCCAGTGGTCTAAGAACCCATGACGTCATTATGTCCATTCACTTGCATTGGACGTGAGGACACAGAGGGGCATCAGCCAGAGCAGAGGGGGAGAGAGGTGAGCGGTCACCACCAGAGGACTGAGAATTGGGTGAGTATATCTTTTATTTTAGACCCTAGACCAAAACAAGCACTGAACCCTTGCAGTGTGGGGGTAGGCCCTCTGCAAGGGTTAATGTTTAATATGCCCGAAGTTCTTCTTTAAGCATAACTCCAGCCAAAATTACAAAAAAAGAATGACCCAGAGACAATATTCACCTTCAGTCCAGGACAGCTCACCACAGTATTTATTAGCCACCAATAGAGGTCACGATTCTTCTGGGTTGTATGAGGGCCAGTGTCATTCAACATACTTCCTCTTACCCTATGCTATAATGGGTATACCCCTGAGGTGGCATCATCGCACAGCACAAGCTCTATGTACTACTTCACTGAGCAGTACTCACTGAGCATGATTATGTGAGCTCTGTTCATTAAGAACTGCCCTTCGCCACTGCCAGAGGAAGGACCTCATTGGTTTTGTCTGTTTCAGTTAATCAGTTTGGTTCAACCTACACGTTATGTCATTGAATATTTGTACCTCTTTGTTATATTTGCTTAATAAAGGACTGGGCTATATGCCTACAAAGGGGTTGTGCATTTAACTGGAAAGTGGTCTATTACTATGTTAGTTTCTCTCTGTAATGAGTTCAGCATTTGTTCCTATAGACCAGAACAATTCTTTTACATTTCCGCTATGGACCTAATTGATTGTCGATAAGTTTGTAATTACTTAAGATAAGACCACTAGTGTCTAGTGCAGGGGCGCCCACTATTTTTCGTCTGGAGATCTACTTTTCAAATGACGAGCTCATTGAGATCTACCAACGATGATCCCCGCGGGGGAGAGCAGCGGGGATCCAGAGAAGCGGCGGGAGGAGAGGACATGGCGATCTACCAGTGATCGCTACGCGATCGACTGGTAGATCACGATCGACCTTGTGGGCACCCCTGGTCTAGTGTTTATTTCCTATGCTCCTTGTTTTCCATCTAGTGGCCATAATTTCCAACAATGACATCTATTATGCAAAAGAAAACATTCGATTTTGCCCTGTTCACACAGAAAGAATGTAAATGTCAGTTTTGTTGACAGTCTCATTGTCACAGGTCGGCTAGAACTATGAGGTGAGTGAAAAGCACTCACCTCATAGTTCTCCTTTAATGTCTCTGTAAACGTTTCATAAATACACCCCCTAGTGTTCCTGTACATGACAGTTTACATTTTATGATGAAATATGTCCCATTTATAATGACACTAACATTACATTTCTAGTGCAAAGCATAGTAAAGTTATTTACAAATTAAAGTTTTGCTTTTCAATTTCACACTTTTTTTTAAATTAATGGAAAAAATCAATATTAATGGTAAAAAATAATAGTAAAATAATAGCCGAGGAAAGAGGCTGAGATGAAAATGTCATTTCTGCATTGGATTGGATGGAAAGTTTTTTTTATAGCGTTGTTGGCCTATAAAACAGTATGAGATGTTTATCCTCCTCCATGAGAAAGAAGCTTCTGTATTTGGGTGTGTGGAGTGACAGAATTAATAAAATAAAAAAGAGGGCTTACGTGGCAGTAGATCTGCTTGTCCTAAGCTGTTTAAAGATAACGTTACATGTGAATTCTTTTGTTTTTCAGGGTCTGGAAGCTCATAAATACAAAAGTACATTGGACTGTGCCTATAAGATCCTCAAGTACGAGGGACCCAAAGCGTGAGTTACTCATTTTTATTTTCTTAACAGATTCTGTTCCCATATCCTTCAATCCCCATTCACTGAATTCTCCTTCTAGCATTACATATGGTGTAGACTCATTTAATATTTCCGATATCTCCTGCCAATGTCTAAGTTGCCATCTGCCCTTTCTTTTAGGTTTTACAAGGGGACTGTTCCTCGTCTTGGGCGTGTATGTCTAGATGTAGCCATTGTCTTTATCATCTATGATGAAGTTGTGAAGGTTCTGAACAAGGTTTGGAAGACTGACTGAGGGCTGTCTAAGATTTTGATGGAAGAACCAAGTGGCCCACCATTGCAGAGTCCATCAGTGCCAAAGACTTCAGCTTTTACTTACCCCATTCCCTGGAACTAAAACTCTCCAGTGCCTCCCATTCCTGAAAAAAATATTCTCCATCCTATTTCCATAACTACAGCATAATCTTCTGGTTGAATCTCACTTGCAGCTTTAAAAAGAAAAGCCATTAGAGCATATGTGATTGTATGCTGGTACAAGACTGAAAGGGTTAGCAAGCTTTCATATCATTGTATAGGATTGTTTCCTTTTTTATCATTGTTTCAATGTGTTTTATTATTTTTAATCATCCCTGTAAAATGTGCCTCTACAGTCCTTTCACTACACATTATACTGCTCACCAATGTTATGGGTATCATTAAACATTAGATTTTCCTGCAGGGAGAAATAAACAAGGATATACGTAACTAAAGGGTTTCTCCACCCAGTTGCAGATTGTTCTTGCTTTCAGGTATGTTGTCACCTAAAGCTGTTGCAAGTCAGCTCTTGGCATTTCCATTTCCATGATGTGTTTGTCAGAACTGCTCTATTTGCCATTTTGTGGTGACTTTCTCAGGAGCCTGCCTGCAGTGATAGCCATCAAAGGAATTGGTCACTGGTCTGAATGAGGAATTCTGCCAAATAGCATGATTGAGAAAAGCAAAGACAATGTAGCTGAAAGGAGAGAGAAATCTTTCTCTGGGAACATGTCCTTTAGGTGAGCCACAGTCATAGTGAATTAGTTGGCTAGTTTAGCCAGTTTTGACCAAACTTGAACATTTATACATAAGAATTGTGACCTACATCAGCGTCAATTCAAAAAAGCATAATGCATGCAGTATTTTCATTACCATGTGTCATTTGCTCATTTTACAATTGATTTTTTTTATTCAGTAAAGGTTTTATCACATACATCTTCTAAAAGTATACTTTATGGATTTTTGCAGGCTCCTGCATATAAAAGCTTATTCACAAAGATAGTTGCACCAAGTTTTGCTCCTAAAAGTACAGCTGGCTATGGTAATAGTAGCTGGCTCAGTACACCCGAGTTATTATGAGATGTTTATTAGAGAGAGAAGATGTTGGAACATATTGATTTATTAGCAGTAGTTAAATGTTAATTTCACGTGAAAAGATAATGTTTCCACGCCAATGCTATGTTATTTTTTGTAAATTGAACATATTGGTGCAAACATTATCAGGAGATAACAATGTAAATGTAAAATACGTCATGCAGCTTTGTGAATTGACGCTTTTGTGTTTTAATACAAAGTGTGACCTCTGTAGTTAGAAGATGCCCCTAAAGCGTGTGTGCAATGTTTGTGCGAATAGTAATATTGTATGGCAGACTAAGAATTGTATATATTATCCAAATCATTTTAAGCAACCCTGTCTTGAGGGAAATAAGGGGCTGCCATTGCTGACCTCCTTTTAAAAATGTTAGTGAACTTGCTGAAATGATGAATCTCTGGCGTTAGCAATTTCATTCTTAGTAACTGCCCCAGAACAAATATGCAAATCATGGGCTTCAAAGAACAGTCAGGGGTCCTTCCTTAGCTGTATACTTGTACCGGATTAGTGAGTCAAAGAGGTTCAGCCTGACTGCCAGGCTATTAGTATATTCCAAAGAAGAGCTTAGTAATAGCATCCTCCATTTTTCTGCCATGATGTTTCATGAGACTCGGTTGGGCTGGGGCAAACTGCTGCAGATGTAAAGTGCAGTTACTTAGAGGTTTCTACACAGGCTTGCAACAGCTTCAAAATCCTGCATTGGTTAGCATTGGAGCTTGCCAATAAGTCCCACCCCCTCAGATTGTTACTGGCCCGTCACTATCATGGACTGCCTAAATGGCCAATAGAAATGTGCAAGAAGTGGGCAAGCTTTAGAACTAGGAGGAGCTGCTGGAACTTAAGCCTGCCACACACAACTTACATTTCTGACAGTTCCTGCTGAATGGGCCAGAATTTAAGCCATTACAGACCCTGTCTGCACTACCCTGCTCAGCTAAATCCATTTAAAATTAGACTGAGCCTGGTGGAAAAGTCTTGACCAAACATTGGCCTTATCCAACCAGACTGCTGGTGTCATTGTTGTCTGAATACAATAGCCAGCAGGAGGGATTGTCTCTCAGAACTGCCTGGTATGTAGCTGTATCTGCAGGTGTTTGAAGCTGCAACTTTATACCTGCAACAGGGAAAACGTCTATTTAAACATTTAAAATGAAACCTAAAGTGAACAGGTTATGTAGAGTTATTGACCAACTAACAATCTCGTCTTAGTAGTTGGTAGAACTGATGTTTTTACTTTGAAAGCTATTTTAGAATGTTCTTTTTTTTAATGCAAAATGAAGGTGTGTACACTAAGGTGGTGAAGTTAATGTGTTCATAGGCTTGAGGCAATCTCTCTCTCTCACGCTCTCTCTCTGTCTTGCGCTCTCTCTTCTCTCTTCTATGCAATCACAGTGCATTTGGGGCCCCCCATTGTGTGTGCCTGTTTGTCAGACATCCTGTGTGTGTGTTCATCATTGTCTAGTCACATAGTGTGCTGTTATTTTCTTTGTGCCAAATTGACATCTGTGCTCTCTATGACATTATAATAATACCTTGTGCCAAAATATCAATAATACACCTTGTGCCAAAATATCAATCTTGAAGCCAAAATAACAGATCTGTGTGACTGCAATGAATATGACCGGCCACTAGAGGTAGACAGAGAACGTGCCTTTCCATTGCTTTTTTTTTAACCCGTTCACAACAAGAGTCTTTTCAAAGATGACATGAAGCTGAATTGCAGCAAAAAGCCTTTTGTTTTTAGTTTTTATTGACGTTTTAACAGATGATGGAAAGAAAAGCATCTGTGTTGCTGGTAATAATCTAGTTTAATCAGTGTCAGAAACTGGTCTGGGCAGCACACTTTTCTTCCTTCCAGTTTTTACCAGTGGGGCCCAAATGTGTACTGTGTAAGACCATTTGTTACGTGTTATATGGTGTCTGACTCTTGGATGTTACTAAAAAAGATTTAATGTGTATTTTTCTCACTGTGTTTGGTGTAGGGCTGCAGTTTCCAAAAAGGAAAATGAAAGTAAATATAATATTACTCTACAGTTGCCTTTACCATCCCTAACGTAGCCATTTATTGTCCCACATATATGGTGCAAGGCGACTATACTTCTAATTCAGGTGTGTGTACAGTGTATATGGAGTACATAAGAGATTACAGCAGAATAAGCATATATGGTACATTGGAATGTATTGTATTTCAGTAATAATATATATATAATAATATATGTGATCACTACAAAAGGATTAAAGGAGAACTATGGGGTCAGTGTTTTTCCCCATAGTTCTCCTTAGGGTAACGGGAGGACACAAACTAGCGTCCTCCCGTTACCCTAAGCTCAGTATACCGCGAGCTACAGCTCGCGGTATACTGAGACGCCGCACCTGGAGCGGATCCCGACGTAGATGACGGGATCTGCCCAGCTGCGTGAGTGACAGCTGGCTCTGCCTATCTAGAGGCAGAGCCAGCTGTACCCGCCCCCTCCCCCGTCCGTTCCGCCAGTCAGCGCTGGCAGATCGGAGCGGGGAGGGGGGAATGCAGCCCCTCCCCTGTCACGGCAGAGAGCCGTGACAGGATCGAGAGGTGAGGAAACCCGGTATGTGTTCGCTCACCTCCCGATCTACTGAGCCGACCTGTGACAGTCTCATTGTCACAGGTCGGCTTAGAACTATGAGGTGAGTGGAAATCACTCATCTCATAGTTCTCCTTTAAGCACTTTTTGCTCCCTTCTACTCAAGTTGTGCAGGCTTCCCTAGAACTGGACCTACAAGTACAGAGCTCTCATTAATTACCAAGAGAGTTTGGGCAACTTGACGTTATAAGGTGTGAGGAAAACAGACCTCAAGGTTTACGCTGGTACTCAGTACTGTATCTCTCATTACAGTAATTAAAAACTATACCAAAATATTGTCCAAACCACACTAACTTTTCTTCCTAGTGCATATCAGTCAGTGAAAAAGTCCTCAGAAATCCTTTTTATCCTCTGTTCACTTGAACCAAAGTGATCCAACCAGCTGAAAAAGGTCTCTCTTCATTTTCCTTCTAATATGGAAAGCATATAACGCTTAATTAGGAAATGTAGCTTCGGTTCTCCTCAGCTCCGAAATGTAAGGTTTTTAGTTTCGTATCTCTACCATAACACCATAAAAAAAGTGTTTTATAGTTATACTGATCATCTTTAAGATGCAGATTCCAGCTGCCGAAATACCTTAATAAACATGAATTCCACTTATACATGTTGATGGCAATACTTGAAATGTTTTATGTTTACATTATAACTACTGTGGCTGATGCTCTGCCCTGTCTATATTCATATGCCTGTACATGTCTATTTGTCTAAATGAGTGGTGGACTTCATGTTACTGTTAATTCATCTCAAGCCAAAAAGATATAATAAAAACTGGATTTATTTCTGGAAAACAACTTTCCGTGTGATGTGCCGTTTCTAATCTTTTGTATTTGTAGTTATATGTTCATACCAGTATATATGCATTTTGACATTCCTAATGGGGAGAAATTGTGTGCACAGAGGCAGCTACCACTGAGCAAGGAGCATTCACATTGCTGAGTGGATAGAAGTAGCTAAGACTCAGCAAGGGGGCAAGTTGGACTGCTGCAGAGAGACTGCTGCTCTCACACAGAGTGCAGGGGTTCTTCCTTTGCAAACTGCTGATGGGATTAAAGACTTTGTCATGGCGGTGGACCTCAGTTCACTAGAAAAAAAAAGAGTGAAACATTTTAAAAAGACTTGGTTTTAATACCTTTTTAATTTAGCTGTTTTGGTTTCAAGCAGAATACAATTGGGTTTTAAGTTATGCTGTTGGTATATTGGAGGCCGAGAACCTGGATTTGCCATCAAGCAACTGTGTGTGGATCTGGGAACACAAGCCCTTGACACCAACAGACAGGTGTAGTAGAACAAGTTAAGGTGACACTAAACATAGGAGTTAAATCTTAAAAATGCATTCAAGTAGCTTAATTATTAACATAATAACAAAAATGTATCTTATTTATGTATCGCTCAGCTGTAGATCCTCAAATCACCTCTTAGGGTCGGTTCACACCATAAAGAGTGCGTTCCAAAGCGTTTGGCCTCTGGAACGCAACCCGGCCGGCTCCCTGCGGGAGGGGGCGTGGCGGTGCATTGAAGTCAATAGCATTGCAGCCACGGCCCCCGCCCGCAGTGCATCACCAGCACTAATTTGCCACGTTTTTGGGTGTCAGCGATCACACTGCGGGGGGCGTGGCTGCTGTGCCATTGACTTCAAAGCACCACCACACCCCCTCCCACCCCTGAACACAGGGAGCCGGCCGGATTGCGTTCCAGTGCGTTCCGGAGTCCAAACGCTCTGGAACGCATTCTTTATGGTGTGAACGGGACCTAAAGCTCTAAATGCTAAATCTTTCCTTAGTGAACCTAATCCGCGTATCCTTCCTTCCAACACTTAACTTTACACTTGACACCCTAAACTGAACCCTCTTAACCTGCTATCCTTGACTCTTAACTACCTCCGGGCCGGCCATAGTAAAAACACGGCCAGCCCGGTGCTCTCTAGATCTGAGCGGGCGTCTTTAGACAACAGGCAGCGATGCCTGTTACCATACAAGCAATCCGCCGGCTGTAGAGCCGGCAGATCGCGTGTATGGGGCGCCGATCGGTTCCCCCCCACTGCCCCCCGGCCGTTGTCCCGCTGATCCCGTGGGCTCCTCTGTGCCTGGTGCGAGCCCGGGATCAGCATGGTGCCAGGGGATCAGAGGGAGATCCGTACACGAGCTCCCTCTGGTCCCCTCTCCTCTGCAAGAATGCGGAAGTGTTGTATATTACATCACTTCCGCATTCTTGTGTCACTCTCCAGCTTCAGAAGCTGGAAAGAAGCTGATGGAGCAGATCTGTGCTTCATCAGCTTCTTTTGGGGGGTCCTAGGTGACAGGGGTCATGGAGACCCCTGATGTCTCCATGAAGAGGACCTGTCACATATTTTGCTATCACATAGGGGGTTTTTATTAGCCCCCATATGTGATAGCAATAAAGTTTAGAGAAAAAAAACATTTTCCCAAAAAAATTTTTTACAGTTACACATAAAAAAGAATTAAAAAAACAAAAAAATGTTTAAAGTCCTCACCCATACATACATGCATGCAAACATGCGTCGGGGGCCCATACGTGGAAAAAAGACGATTACGTCCATTACGCCACACATGTTACATATCGCCGCGAACGTCAGAGTGAGAGCAATCATTCTAGGGCCATCAATCACTGATGGCATTAAACTGATGAGCGGTAAAAGCTTTTAAAGTGTCGCCTATGGCCAATTTTGGGGATGGTAGTTTTCTGCGATTTCGCGGGTGCGCGCAATTTTAAAGCTTGACATGTTTGGTGTCTATTTAACCGACGTGACACGATCTTTTATATTTTACCAAAGAACTGGGTAATAATAAATGTTTCCTAACATAATGTTAAAAAAAAACTTTTTTTTTCCAAAATTTTCTGTAATTTTTCCTTAATATAGTAAAAAATAAAACCCGTAGTGGTGTTTAAATACCACCAAAAGAAAGCTCTATCTGTCCCCAAAAAATGGTATAAAATTCATTTCAGTACAGCGTTGCATGACGGAATAAACGTCAGTCAAAGTACCGCAGCGCTGAATACTGAAAAATGGCCTGGCCAGGAAGGGGGTCTAAACACCTGGTCTTGAAGTGGTTAACACCTAATCCCTAATGCTAAATTATGTTGTGTTGTCACAATCTCCTGCCAAGAACTAACAGTGCTGATCTCCCAGGATATCTCCCAATACAGAATTACAAACGCTTTGGCAGGTAAAGTAGTTCATATTTATAAATTTTAGCTGTGTATTTAACTGCACAGATCCAAAGAAAAAGACTGGCAGCAGTCGAAAAAAACATTTTTTGGGAAAGATCTTACTGTCCAGGGTACTATTTGTCCTAAAAAAAATAAAATAAAAAGCTCCTACATTGGGAACAGTAATATCACCTAGCTTGTTTAACAGGAACAAATAAAACTCATTTACATGGTTACACACTACAGGTTTGTTCAGGTGTGGCAGCTTGAGATGTTGTAGCTGTTCATATTTGGGAAACACCTATACTATCTATTCCTATAGAACCTTTACTAAGACAGTAAAGGTCTATCTTATGCCTTTAGTTATAGCCACAGTAAATATGACATTTACGTAACAATATGGGAGCAGGATGATCGCTTTGGTGATAACCTTTCTAATACTAGTACTAATAAACCAATAATATCACCAGACATTTTATTGATAAGCACAATTCTCTATACTGCATTTATGAATGTACAAATTATTGAAAGAATAAACAATCCAGTGAAAGAAGGAGACAGATTTTCCATACTCAGTAGGCAAGAGGTTCACTGCATATTCATGCTTGGGACTGGAATTCCTAAAGGAATAAGTTACAAATGGGATGTAACCCACCATTATGAACAGAACAAACATTCTCTTCCATTTGGAAATCCTTCTTTTCCTTTTCCTCCTGCCCCCTTTTTCCCCTTTACTCTCTTCGTTCCCCTCCTCCCCACTTTCTCCCCTATCTCTCTCCTTCCCCTCCTCTCCTTTTGGATCCCTTATAATTTTCTCTCTTTATAGTTATTTTCTGTATAGAATGTAAATTATAATTAGGAGGGCTAAAAATGTCAGCAAGCCCTTTATGCACCAGTGTGGACTATATGCTCCAGTGTGTTGTATGCACTGTATATTATGATTACCATTCGTCCCTGTTTTGAGGGGGGAGGGGGGGTCTGTCCCTGGGAAACTGGATCCCCAAAGATGTCTCCAGCTGCCTAGTGGTACAGTGCAGGTGCGTTGCTGGTGTCAGGCTCCTGGGCCAAAGGGTGTCCCAGATACCAGCAGTGAGATCGCCCTTTTTCTTTTTTATTTGCGGTGCTACACTGATATTCGCACTACAGTCACTAAGACTTCAGACACAGCGGCGTGTGCAGAACCAAAGAAGGCTGCCTTAAGGTACTCCTTGGTTCTGATGTGATGGTCACATGACAGAGCCAAGGGGAGGACTTCCTTGCTCACTGTGCCTTGCCACTGTATCTGAGGTTAGGCAAGTCTACTTCATGGGGGTCTGTGGTCTGTACTGGGGGGTGATTTTGGGGTATTTGTACTGGAGGCGGAATCCTACTGGAAGCATGGAAGCAGGGGGTGATTTTTAGTTTTACTGTGTGCTCTGGCTTATATATTATGTATTCCTCACCCCAGCACACTGAGCTACACACTCCTGACCCCTGCACTCCCTGTGTTATGTACTCCTGACTCTGTACTCTCTGCATTACAAGCTCCTGACCCCCACACTCCCTGCATTATGTACTCCTGACCCCTCCATGTGTCACCTACTGACCCCTGTACTCCATGTGTTACCTACTCCTGACCCCTGCACTGCATGCATTATTTACTCCTGAACCCTTTACTCAATGCATTGACTACTCCTGACCCCTGCACTCTGTGTTACCTACTACTAACCCATGTACAACTTGCTTTACCTGCTCCTGATCCCTGTACCTTATGTGTTACTTACTCCTGACCCTGTTACTCCATGCATTACCTGCTCCTAACCCCTGTGCTCTGTGTGTTACCTGCTCCTGGCCCATGTACTCCACATGTTGCACACTCCTGACCCCTGCATTCCTTGTGTTATGTACTCCTGACCCCTGCATTCCATGTGTTATGTGCTCCTGATCCTTGTACTCCATGTGTTACTTACTCCTGACCCCTTTACTTCATACATTACCTATTGATGACCCCTGCACTCTGTGTGTGTTCATATTCCTGACCCCAGTACCCTATGCAGAACCTGCTCCTGACCCCTGTACTCTGTGTGTTACCTGCTCCTGAGCCCTGTACTCCATGTGCTGTGTACTCCATTCTTTGTATGTTATGCACTTTTGTGCCTACTGAGTAGGCTCAAGTTTACTTAACCATACCACTTCTGCTGCTTCCACAGTGCCTAGGGCATTTGTCTTTATTCCAACAACATGGGCAGGTAAAATTACCTTGATCAAAATGTTTGTGCTTCCCCATATCCTCTACATATTTCGAACCTATTCCGTTGTTGCCATCGTACTTAAAGCACAGCAAGGCATCATTGATTCCTTTATATGGGATAGTAAGAAACCTAGAATACCTAAAACTAATTTGTACACCCCTAAATCCCACACAGGTCTTGGGGCCCCTGATGTTGCTAAATATTACAAAGCCACGATACTTGATCAAGCCCGCCATTGGTGGTCCCCTTCCTCTAATCAACCGTGGAAACTCCTGGAACAAGCAGCAGTAGCAGTCTCTATGGATGTGCGCTTTTTACTGTGTACTAGCTTACTTAATCGTTCTCAGGAGAAATCATACCTAGACACAGTCACGGCTGTTAACAAAGTATGGACCTCTTTGGGCCCTACTTTCCCAATCTCTAATGGTTATGCTGGAGGATTTGGGTGTCTCTCATTGGAGTGCTTTGGGTATTACCCGACTTAATCAACTATTCTCTGCTGCTACTCTAGACTCTTTTGAATCTTTAAGCCGGCAGTATAACATACCACCCAGAGACTTTTATAAATACCTCAGAGTCAGACATTTCCTGACCTCAGCTCGGATGAGAGATACTGATCTCCACAGACAAGCCATCTCCTTTTTCACTAGAAATACTCTACAAATGAAGGGTATCTAATTTTTCTATAAATTGCTAGTTACCCCTGTGGAGGAATCGAAACTTCCTGCCATGGAATGGTGGGAAAAGGAATTGGGATTTACATTATCGGCTACGCAGTGGCATCAAACCATAGTTTGGCCCCTAAAGGCTTCAAGATGCCTGTCACACTGGGAATCTGTCCAAAAGATACTCTACAAATGGTACTATACTCCGCACAAACTAGCTAAGATCTTCCCATCTACCTTTTCCTTCTGTTGGAGACAGTGTGGTCAGAGGGGTACACTTCCTCATATTTGGTGGCAGTGCCCTTTGCTCCAACAATACTGGGTCTGTTTTTCAATTTGTTCAAGTGGTTACTCTCCTTCCTTGCAGGGCCAACCCGCAAATGGCTTTGCTGGGAGTGGGGCTTACTGACTGGCCTCTTCCCTCTCGTGTCTTTGTGACACATGCATTTATTGCAGCCAGACTGGCCATAGCCTGACTGTGGAAACAACGGATGATTCCTACATTAAATATGGTGATTGACATTATTAATACCAATGCCCATTTTGAGTACCTCTTTGCTTAAGCACACCTTAAGGAACGCATGTTTCTTGGAAAGTGGGAGTGTTGGATACGAGATAGTAGGTGTACCACAACGGTTTTGCCAAATTGAGCGGTGTTGGGATCTTGCTTAAACTTCTCTGTAAGACTATGTACCCCAATCGTATACCTTCTTATAGCCTCCTAGTGTATGCCTGTACTCACTATTGATAACCAATCTTATCCGTGTAACCTGTTTGCTTAGATTGATTGAAAAGTAACCTACTTTTTGCTGCCTCATTATATAATACCAAGTTATTATAGATATCTGGTTGTTTGTATTCTTTTCTGTTTTACCCCTCCCTACCCCCCTTGACCTCCCTTGTGGAATTCCTATTCCATTCCTTCTTACCCCTCATATCCCCTTCAGACCTAAGACACACTGAACATTGCATGTTGGTTCAAGGCCTGTTACTGAAGAGCTATGTGACCGAATATAATGATGATATAGGCATAGTGCCTGCTGTTTATTCTGCAGTTTACCTAAACTGCGTTTTGTCTCATGTACAACTAGCTCTCTATATAACTGTTTGAATGTCTTGAATATTGTATATTGGAATGGCCATATTTATGCTGTATTTGTGTCTTAGGTTGAGCAAAATCTTAATAAAAACTTATTGTCGAATAAAAGTAGGCATGGTCAGTAGGGTGTCACCAGATTTAAGGAGGGCTACAAGTTCCAGAATGTCCTGTATACGTTGCGTGTTAGACCCTTTGGTCAATTTTGGGCATGGTAATTTTTTGCGATTTTGCGGGTGTGCGCAATTTTAAAGCATGACATGTTTGGTGTCTATTTACCCGACGTGACCGCGCTTTTTATATTTTACCAAAAATATGCGTAATAAATGGGTGTGGTTACTGAGGGTGTGGCCACTGAGGGGTGTGGTCACTGAGGGGCGCTGTAAAGCTTTCTCGCACAGGGCGCCTATAGCCCTAAGGCCGGCCCTGTATACATTGCATGTTATACACCGGAGGGCTACAAGTTCCAGAATGTCCTGTACACACTATTATTACACACCAATAGACTGCAAGTAAACTGTACATGATACACTGGAGAACTCCAAGTCCCAGTATGTTCTGTTAACACTGTATATTATACACAAGAAGACTAAAAGCCCCATTACATCCTGTATACAGTGCATAATATACACCAAAGGACTACAGGTTATAGCATGCCCTGTAAACATATACACTGGAGGACTACAAGTCCCGCAATGCCCTGTATACACTGTATATTATTCACAAGGGATATACAAGTCCCAATATTTCCTGTATTTCATCATATACACCGGGGATTACAGGTCCCAGCATGCCCTGTACCCACTACATTGGCAGATCACAAGTCTTTTTATTAACTTTAAACTGCCTGTAATAAATCATTCTTTTAGCAGGTATTTTGGCTTGACTGATGGATTCGTCAATTTTCTGTCCCTCCGTTAACAACCCCAATAAACACACAGACTGCGCGACATGGATTTTAACGGCCACAGCAGCCCTTTTATTAAACAAACAACTTTAACAATAACCAAAGTAATAAACCAAATAATATACAAAATAATACTTTAAACAATGGTTGACCTGAGATGGGGTCTTTGGGTGCCCGCCAGCCCAAAAGGCCTCTCATAACACTCCACCAATGTCCCCAGCCGCACCACAACCAGCTCGAGGACACTTACTCCTTCTGGGTTCCCAAGGGGCCAGGCCCCGCCCTTTACAAATCCGGACACCAACAGGGGGAAGCACCCATACCAGCTGAGGGCCCCTCATTTTGTAATGAACTCCGAATTTTGTAGACCCCCCAAAGACCCCCTAACCCGCCAAGCTGCCGTGACAAAAGACAAAAGAAAAAAACCCCCCCAAAACCACAGAATTCAAGGGACGGAGGGTGGGACAACCTGCTTCCTTCGTATTTTTCCGGAAAGAGGACGTCCCTCAGCCCTCGCAGCTCCTTCCCATGCGGCTCCTCCCGGACACCTGACTCCCACGTTCAATCAGGTAAGAGCAGCTCTTCCCATTTTATTGTTTAACCCTTTCTCCCGGGACTATTCCTCCCCCCAGTCATGTAGCCCCTCCGCTTAGTCTCTCCGTGTCTGTCTTTTCTTATTCTCTGTGTTCAAGCGAAAATACTGCATAGCACAGAGTTAGAGAGAGGATACATATTATTACAAATGATGGTGTTTGATAGAATCCACATGTCATCAAATACTAATTACACAGTGCAACATGCCTCACCACAATGTAATGCTTGAGGCTTCAGCAGCTATTCGCTGTCTCCAACAATGACTTGAGGGTGAAGGTAAGTATTGGCATTGGAGGGTACCTAGCACAGGGTGAGTGTATTCCCGACAGTTTTACTATAAATGAAAGCTGCATTGAGAATGTATGGAGTCTGCCATTGCTGCTTCTGAAAATACTAGTTCTCTGGCTATCACACAGTTCTAATCACATTATTTATTTCTCAGATACTGTATTAGTGCGTTTTGTTGCTCTTTACTACATTAAAGTGCATTTTTTATCATGCTAACAAATACAGCAAACTAATGCCAAAATATAATGCAGCAAAATAAGGTAAATGGCATCAAGTTTCTGATATCTTAGGATGATGGAAATAGATTTTGCAACCTAATAGAAGAAGCCAAAATATTTTATTGTAAAGGTGACAGCTGTAAGTAAAGTATTCTGGGCCATTTAAGAGTACTGATTACCTTAATAACACTCATTGTCAGTCGTCAGTTTATGAATACATTTTATTCCATGTATGTTGTATTATGTATTGTTGTAATTAGGTGGGTTTTTTTTCCAAATCAGTAACAAGGCTCCCCCATGTTCCTCCAGCAAATCCAGGGAACTCAGACTTGGAGCTGCACTACATAAAGCATCTCTGGCAGGACAGACTTTTCATCCAGTGGGCGGTCCATGTCTGTGAGGTCTGTAGACGGGGCTGCATAGAGCCTCCTCTCTGCTATATAGTAAAAGCTCCCAGCAGAGACATGTAGTGTAGATGGTTCCTAGAACAGCTGTACAGGGGTGCCTGTCACACAACTGTGACCTTACATGACCTGATTTATGACCCTACTAGACCTACAACTCCCCGTCTGTGCAGCATCCCTAGCATAGGCTGGAGTCAGCTGGGCATCACAACACATCTGCTTGGTGTGCAAGGATCTGTCCCTCCACTCTTCCCTGGATCCTGACTCTGGATGTCCCGGGATGCAGCTCCGGAGTTCCGGGATTTGGCTGATCCTCTGCTCGATGTGGGCTTTACAGGTGCCTGGAGGTCGCGGTATTTGCGCCAGACGTGGGCATCCCAGATGTTGCCCGGGGAGAAATAACGCCTGCACCGGAGTCAGTCCCACCGGGACCATGTGTTACTGTGACACCTACTGTCAACGGAGCGCCGACTGTTGCGAGGACTACGGCGTGCAGTGTGGGGGGAGCGGTGAGTACTGCCCTAGGGGAAGGCAAATCGGGGTCATTGCTAGAACAGATGGACTGACAAGTGCAATACTTTGTATTAAGGCTATCCTTATCAATGCTGGCCATGCACGCTCTAAATAATTATCACTGTGATGAAAGAATATTATCTTTCAGAAATTGGAAGTTCTGTCAATAAACCATTGTGGTTGGTTCTGGTGGAAAAACAAATCAAATTTGACCAATTTAATCTTTTCCTTAACTGAGCTATAGCAGAAGATCATATGAAACTATCATTTCTATGGTCGATAGTTTATCTTAAAATGTATGGTCAGCACCAATTGTGCTATCAGAATAATTCATCCAATTTTGAAGTAAAACAGAATGTTTTTATTGTTTAATAAAAATGAATATGTATTGTGTTTGAAAACGACATCTTCTGGACTATCTTTGTCAGTGAGGAGTATGTATTTGTACATTTTGGGATGGAATATAGTACACAGGTACAAATGTGCAGTAAGTGTTATAATAATACTCTTCCTACGACAATGCCATCTATACCCCTTGTTAGAATTTCTATGGGTAGTAATTTCATTGTTGATGCTTAACCTTCAAAGGCTGCATCTGGATCAGAATAAAAAAGGAAATAAAGAGGTATATCTGTAAAGTGTACAGGAATTTGAAGTGTTCTGCGAATGTCAGGCCCTGTAATGGTAACATTCCTTTCTTTTGTTGCATTAACCCTTAACTTTGTCATTAAGTTTAGTACTATTTATATACATGTCATTGGTGAAGGCCTTGTCAGCAGCTACGGACTCTTCCTAAAAGAAAACTTCTAATGCATTTCCTGAAAATGAATCTATTGTTTTACTGTATTTGTATATGTTTGACCAAACAGCCAGATTACTATATCAGTGCAGTTCCAGGCTAATCCATAATGGTGGAATTTTGTTTACAAAAATAATTGAGGATGAACTCAGTGATCTGAACATCTGGATTTGCCCATTCTGGTCAGCCATACATATTTGTATAAGAGTCTGTCAGATTTGCATCTGTATTTGCAATACAATTAACCTATGAACCTCTGCCAGTGTAAGCAGTAGGGGTCAGACTGTATAATTTAAATGCCAATAATCCTAAACTGAATATATATGACGAATTGAGAGCATTTTTTTAATTCAATTCCAGTACAGTTTTTACTTTCCGCATTTTCAACAAAATAAAATTGTAAAAAAGATTTCAAACTTTCAAGCAAACTAAAGGAAAAGTTTTATGTACAAGACTTCTCATGATGTGATGCATATAATCAATTGATAAATCGTGTGCACTGCGCTACTGCTCATAAACGTGCATAAACTTCCAAATAATGTGTACATTTTCATAAATATACATTTTCAAACATCATAATAATCAATATGACAATATTCAATAATAGTCCTCAGTGAATCGGTATAAAGTGCTTTTGTGCAAAATCCACAATGTGACAATGATCCTCTGAAATAAAGTGCTCCAGACTCCCGATGTGTTAAGGTAACTGAGAACACACTCACCAGAGATCCATGACCATATAACTCAATGGTCAATAAACGTAATTGTGGTGAGTGTCTTTCATAGATGGGATAGTCACTCTTCTGATGAAGCAAATCCTCCTTTTCGTATTACACGGCAGGTGCCGCTCACTCAGCGAGGGGAGAAATCCAATATAGAAGAGGAATAAATGTGCCAAGTGGTGAAGTACGTAAAAAAATGGAATTTATTGCAACAATAAAACACACTTACAAGATAGCCAGAATGAAATCGCCTTGCAGCAAACAATCAATCGATTCCACCTAAGCAAACTGGAACCAGAAATCAACATGCTAGTCACCTATAGTATAGCCTCAGTACGTGTCCTATCCTTTACGACGCGTTTCGTCCCTTGACTTTTTCCAGGAAAGGTTTATATACTAAGGTATAGCTAGGGTGTAATAGACTACACATGTTAGCAGTGCAGGCAGTGGATTGCCAAAGGTATAACAGCATTTAAAATTCCTTAGTATTAACATTAAATAAAAATTGATAATAACGAATCTAAACAATCTAAAATACACCTAAAAGGTAGAATACTAAACAATAAAACGAATACATCATCCATAATTGTATATATTAAAAAGAAGAAAAAAAATTGTGTCTTTTTTTCTTTTTCCCCTCTTTGTACCAATAAAATTGATAAATCACAAACAGTATCATGAAGGAGAGAATAAATAAAATAAAAAAAACCATGGAATCATAAATGGCAACTAATTAAGACCTAATCCATTGGTATGGATTGGTATGGATCCACCCGTATCCATTGGTATTCCAGAGTGTGGCTTGGGGTTAACAAATCGGTAATCCCGAGCCACACTCGGGAATACAGCGTAGGTCTTACCTTGTCCGCGATCCCCGCTCTGTCCTCTGGCCGCTGCCGTCTTCCGGGTTCCGTCCCTTGCGAGCGTCCGCGTCGCAGGGGGGCGGAACTGGCGGGAAGTTTGAAAGTAATAAAAAAAAAGGAAAAAAAAATCATACCGCCCGGGAGGTATAAAAATGTGCGTCGAACGCGCGTTTCACTGAACTAAAAAATGTGCTAAAAACGATCTGAAAAAATGTGCATAAAACGCACCTATAGCACCTATGTTATCTTGGAAGAGATCCTTCAAAGGAATCTAGATCGCAGGTACATTCAACGAGGAGAATTTGTCAAAACTCGAACAGACAAAATCTGGAGCAGTTACCCAGGGCAACCAATCAGCTTCTCTCTTCAGTTTGTTCAGTTAAGCTTTGAAAATGAAAGAGAGAAGCTGATTGGTCACCTTGCACAGCTGCTCCAGATTTTTTTTCCGCTCCAGTTTTGATAAATTCCCCTCACCTTATTTATCACATAGCAAATGTTACAGCCATCAGCTCTGATCTGTCTTATGTCATTCGTCACTTCACTGGGCAATCAATGATGTAGCTAATTTTATTATACCCAAAATGTCTTTTTAGTATGACTAGAAGAAGTAGACTTTATGGGATGTTCACGGTTTGTTCGACCGCGGACATTCCATAATACAAAATGCCCACTGAAGCTCGCGGCAGAGGTGCCGCGGCCGGACGGGGGAACAGAGAAGCCAACGGACCAAGTCAAGACAGCAGCAGAGGTATGGGGGCAGTGGAGAAATGCAGTGGTCTGTGTCTCCGCTGCCTCCGCCAACACAGGCGGGGAGAACAGCGGGGATTTGAAGGGACACAGGCCGCTGCAGCCACATGTACCGGCAGCTGTATGGGGGTCGAACATTCAATCCCCTTACACTTGCATTGAGTTTGAGTTCGTACTCGAACATTTCGGCGGTTCGAATACGAACAGAATACGGGGGTGTTCGGTTCATCCCTATTCACTAATGGAGATTAGGTGTTTTCTATTTGGTGTATAGTAGAACATTTGGATGCTTTGTAGTAAAAGGGACTCTGGCCTTTGAACTGTGGATGAGGTGAGCATTACCTTGGCAGCATGAACAGCAATGATCAGCAGTAGAAAGGATGTCACTTGTGACACAGGAAACACGTGTCGCATCTACAGCTATTTCTGTAAGGAGACCAGTGTAAAAAAAAACCTTCAATAACTATCAGCCAATCCTGTAGTCTCTTCAGATTGTGTGTTAGCATTAGTTAGGTATGGAGCAGGTTTCAATAAAAGCAACATTAATGCTAAAAGACATTTTCAAGAACCCCAAAATCTTTGTCTGTCAAAAGGACAGGTCAGATTTATACATGAAGCGAGGAGTGTGCACAAAAATAGGTACATTAAGTATATTAGGTTTAAACATTGAGTACTGCAGAGGCCATTAGTATTTCGGAGAACAGGAGGAACATCTTATATAAAAAACTTCTCAGGGTTCAGCAGCCAAAGACAAGACCATTGAATGACGGAGGTCTGTGGGTGCCAACCTGTAATGCAGCCTGGACTTCTTGAATCTAAATGATCCCAGTGTTGTCTACTACCACAATATCCTTACAATGCTGAAAGTTTGAGAGTGTGAAATGTAGGCCAGGGATGACAAATGCCCTTATCTTATAGCCTGCAGGTCCACTCAATGGAGGGCACTTCCATCTCCATGGATGACCACCATCAACTGAACTTGGTCAGCTTATTGCACTCCCTCAGAGCCATGTACCCGTATGGCCCGTTCCCACCACACCTATGCATCCCTACCTACCTTGCCCTCTCCTCCCCACTCATCTCTGCCCCCCTCCCCAAACACCCATTACTTTACCTCATCACCTGTTCCACCCAGTTCCCCTGTGAAACATTCCCAGTTCCCTATTGCCAATATCAACTATTAACACTGCCTTATGATCCCACAACCAGATCCCATTAACCCCAGTATGAAAACTTTGAAAAACTACATTTCTATTGATGGTTTTTGAAACATTATATTACTGTCTATGTTAATTGCAATGAAAGGTAATATATCAAGTAAAGTGTCAGCTGATATTCACTGTATCTGCCTTTCTCTGCTCCATGATAAATAACCGTGGAATCCATCCTACACAAGCTCCTCCCCTGGTCCAATAGCTGGCTATTCATTCTGCCATGCACTTGTCCCTCTGGGGGGGATAAAGAAATCTGTAGAGGCATTGCTAATGTTCTTGGCATAAGTATGGGGCTGCAAATGCATGAAATTCACAAACTGAGCAATGTTCCGGGGTGCAGGGTTTGCAGATCTTCTCTTCTGTTACATAAAATTATTCAATATGCAGCAAGTCAGAAGAACTTTAATGGCATTCTCCACATACAGTTGTTTGTGGACAGGAGGATACAGCACTTAGCAGACTCCAAAGGCACACTCTGTGATCCAACAGACAGCTTAGATTGTAAACTGTAGTTCTTCTGTTTATGGGTAAGTCCATATGCATTGTGGAGGCGAATTGGGTTCTCTGACAGTCCAAACACCTCATCTTTTGCAATTACATATGGCAGACTTGACTGCATGGTAGCAGGCATAGGCCTCCTAGGTGGGATCATTAGGTGTCCCTCATAAAGCCTGTCCCATTGCAGACATCTTAAATATGCAGGAATCTGCCACACACCCTTAAACCCATCATTAATAACAACAAAACAAAAGGTGGGCATCCACCAATCACTGGAGGACAAATGAGAAACATTTCTTATAGTTAAAATACTTCAACCCTGAGTTTTATGGCATCTTTACCATAATGTTCTTGCCTTCCAGGGCTCTGATGTAGTTGAGAAACGTGTTTTACCAGAACTCTTTTAAGATCAGTATCCGGCGGCTGCGGGCCCCCCACCTCTGATCCGACACTCTCGGCGCAGAGATGGGGGGCCCGCTGGCCACTGGGTACCGATCCGGTGCTGGGACTGTGCTGGGCCCCCCTAGGCGTAGGCCCTGGTGCGCCCGCACCGCCTGGGTTCCACCACTGGGACATACACTCCCATCACAATACAAGCAATTGGATGGCTATTGAGCCACCAGAACCCTTGTATGTGAGTCAGGCACCGACTTTAATATATGATACCAAGATCATGGCTGCTGCATCAGCTGTGATCTTGGTATTACTGCTTCAGGTTCCTTCCATTTATATATGTATTGTGGCCCTGAAGCGGTTAATACAAAAAATTACTGATAATTTTTAGATTGTGGGCCCTCGTTACTATCTTGTCTAGAATTGTACGGGGATTGTAATGTCTTCCTTATATTGTAAAGAGCTGCGCAAACTGTTGGCGCTATATAAATCCTGTATAATAACAATATATGAAGTAAGCAGTAGTATTACTATTTCTAGCAATGTATAATAAATATGCAATTTGGAATAAATAAGAAAATATAACATTAGGCTGTCTCTGACTTTGGATGTGCATGCTACAAGCATTTACTAGAAAGGGAAATTAAGGTCTCAGATATATTCACCATATTTATAACATGGCAAATGTTACAGCCGCCAGCCCTGACATGTCTTTTGTCATTTGCCACTTGGCTGGGCAATCATGGATATACTTACTATAATTATGTTCCAAAATGTCTTCTTGGACTGATTAGGAAAAGTAGACTTTGGTTAGCTGGGATGGCCCGGGATTTAACAGTATGCCTGATTATAGACAGCCAATATAAACTACAAACCTGTATATGAAACACAGCCATGAAAATATGTAACACCAAACATATTAAAAAGTTACCTCCAAAATTACTTTTAGGGTCTCTTTGCAACTGAAAGTGTGTATTCAATGAAAATGTATTTAACATGCTAATCAGTATTGTGATAAACTCTTGGGGTGTGAACTGTTTGCATGTTGTACCCTTTTTGTTTTAAAGAATTTACAAAAAAAAGTTATTTATATGCATGTGCACTAATGGGGATTATGGGTTTTCATTTTGTGCATAACATACACATGGTTTGTAGTAAAAGGGACACTGGTCTTTGATCTGTGTATGGTCTGAGCATTACCCTGACAGCATGAACAGCAATGATCAGCAGTAGAGAGGATGTCATTTCTGACACGGTAGACACATGTCGAATCTGCAGCTATCTGTTAGCATTTGTTAGGTATGGAGATGGTTTCAATAAAAGCTACATTGCAACAGTAATGTTCAAAGACATTTGCAAGGACCCGCAAGTCTTTGGCTGTCACAGGAATAGGTCACAATTATACATGAAGACTCAGCTTAAAACAGAATGGGATGTGCACAATGGTAGGTGCATTGAGTATATTAGGTATAAGCAGTGAGTTGTGCAGAGGCTTTTATTTATTTAGGACAACAGACAAAAGGAGGATTAACCTTATATAAAAACTACACAGGGGTGAGACTGGGTTGGTTCCCACTTTCTGTCAGAAATAACCACATATCTGTGGCATAAAGACAGAGAAACTAATGCCATATTTGTATGCTCTAGAAAAAACAAACGGTCCTCTACTTGGAATTTGGCCATTTTGAGAGTGTTAGTCTGGAGTATTGTAAAAATATTGGTATTCCTGGAGTATTGTAGAATATTGGTATTCCTGGAGTACCGTAGAATATTTATATTCCTGGAGTATTGTAGAATATTGGTATTCCTGGAGTACTGTAAAATATTGGTATTCCTGGAGTACCGTAGAATATTTATATTCCTGGAGTATTGTAGAATATTGGGATTCCCAGAGTATTGTAGATTGTTAGTATTCCTGGCATATTGTAGAATATTGATATTCCTTGAATATTGTAGGTTATTGATATTCCTGGAGTATTGTAGAATATTGGTATTGGCTATCAAAGCTCTTCCCCACAACCTTGGACCAATGGTTGTGGGGTTCTGCGGACAGGGGGGCTCTTCTGAATCTGGGTGCCCCCTTTCATAAAGGAACACGTGCAGTAATTGATCCACTGCACTCAGACCAGAATCTCATAGAAGAAGAGGGTGCTGGTATGACCTGTGGACGGCACAGCGCAAATCACAGGAATATTGAAAAAAGGTCAAATGTGCTAAACGTCTTTTTTATTAAGACGCTAGTCAAACATAGTGATACAGTGCAATAAGCAACGTTTCGGAACTGAACCTGGTCCCTGCAACTGTGTTTGCCAGTAACATTATCAATTAACATACCACACTGTATACAAAGTCCTTTATTTGAAAAAGAAAAAAAATCCACACGTCAATCACGTCGTCCAGTGATGTAGATCCACGTCAATCACGATGGACGACGGCTGCCAACTAGCCAAAGAAAAAAATACCCGACACCGCTGACCTATCTGATCCTGACTAACTCTCGCCGCATGATGACAACTCTGACCTGAATGTCAACAAAGAGGTGGAGCGAGTTGTGATGTCATGGGACTTGTTCCACCTTTTTGTTTTCAAAATAACAACTCTGCTCCTGAATAGCATTAGCTATAGGGTGCTTTGTGTTTATTTACAATGCTACTGTTTATTTGGTGAATAAGTAGGGGTAACAATAACAACTACCCCTTACTCATTCCATGCCCGCAGACCTCTACAACCACGGGCCAGGATTTTGGGGAATCCTGGCCCCTGGCACAGCAGCCCCCGCCCATGTTGAGGGCATGTGGCCTGGTATGATTCAGGAGGGGGAGGTCACACGCTTGTGTCCCCCCCTGCTGCTCTGCCAGGCTGCTGCTCAGATCAAGCGTCTAGTAAGGGATTTTAGGGGACCCCACACTTTGTTTTGTTTTTTGGCTTTAGGGTCCCCCCTAAAATTTCTACCAGACCGCCTTCACATCAGAGTCCACCTCTTTCATATCAGCAACCCCCCTTCACATCAGCAGTCCCACTTCACATCAGAGTCCCCTACTTTAGTAAATATTTGAAGGCACCCCTGACAAAGTCTGAAGGCACCCCAGGGTGCCACAACACCCATTTGGGAAAGGCTGCAGTAAATCTTGATTTTTCCAAGCAATTCAGTGATTCATTTGAGCACAGGCTGATATCTCTCTGCATGTGGTCTTTCTCTGTGTAAACCATGAGAAAGGCTTTACTAAATGGGTTGAAAATCTTCAAACAATTAAGTGTGTAAATATTTTCTTCAATTATCCAGTCATAGGGAAAACAATTTCCTTTTAACTTATTTAATCTGCACAGGATTGAGTACTGAAAGTGAAGATGAGTAAATATTTACACAAGTTCTTGCGTGATGATTCTTAACTCCTTTAGTATATGAGCCATATAGCCGTTGTGGAGCACTACTAAACAGGAATCAGAGCTTATATAGGTAATGAGGAAATATGGTTAGCCTGTGTACGTATATATTTACGAGCTATAAATTGAAGTAAACCATTGGTGCATTGTCATTTATATTAACATTGCACGTTTATGATAAAATTTGGAATTTTGCCTGACGGTCCTCATATTGTTAGTCCAATAATAAGCTTGGCAGAAGGTCTGCAGATCACTGGGGAATATTTATAACGGCTGTACACTAGAAAGCTGCATAGAAGCGTATCTGAAAGTGAAAATGTATCTGGGATTTGTCTGTCCTTTCGGGTTCCTTTGCTGCCTTATATAGACTATATTAAGAGGACATTGGCAGGACACCAAACTCGGTAGCATGTAGTAGTATGCCTGCACAATGTTATAAACCTTCTAAGGAGGATAACATATGAGTGCAGTACCGAGCATTAGGGGTAAAATTGCGCAGCCTTTTGTGTGGTGGTCTATATTTTAGTTAAGCACACATGTACAGTATATGGGATCCAGATGTAATTTGCTCTTTTTCTTTTGCCCCCTTGTGCTGAGCTTATTTACTAAAGTGCAATAACATTGTGCAAAGTGTAGTAAACTATGGGATCAAAATTTGTTGTCCTGTAGTCACATGAGCAAAAAAAAAAAAAAGTTGAAATCTTATTGGCTGCCAGGGGTTACACATTTACACATGCTTCCTCTGTGCTACGATTAGGCCAGATTTTGCTTCTTGTGTGCCCTAGGCACAGCAGCCTTTCTAATGCCCCACACAGTCAGTGGCAGGGTTGTCACCTTTTAATTCATAGAAAATCAGTTTCATTGTCACACGTCAGCTCAATAGATCGGGACGTGAGCTCGCTCACTTCTCGATCATGTCCCTGCAGAGAGCGGTGACTGTCACTCACGGCTCCCTGCAGGGATTCCCACCTGCAGGGGGAAGGGGTGGATACAGCTGGCTCTGTCTCTAGATAGGCAGAGCCAGCTGTCAATCACGCAGCTGGTTGGATCTCAACAGTAATGTTCATATGGTGTTCATATGAGACGCAGAGAAAATGCTATTCGTGAGCTCCCAAATGCCATACGGGTCTGTGAGCAGTGTCATAATACTTTTCATACGACACCACTTTAATTAAAGGGGTACCCCGATGCAAATAAGCCCCCTTGCCAGCAGACCCCCACAACCACCGGGTCAGGGTTGTGGGGAAGAGGTCCTTGCTCGGATCAAGGGTCTGGTAGGAAACGTTTTTTTCCCATTTTTGGGGGCTGGGGTTCCCCCTTAAAATTCCTACCAGACCTAAAGGGCCCAGTATAGATTTTGGGGGGAACCCCACACACTTTTTTTATGTTTTAACTTGGGGAGA
Organism: Nanorana parkeri; assembly: GCF_000935625.1. Classification (NCBI taxonomy): domain Eukaryota; kingdom Metazoa; phylum Chordata; class Amphibia; order Anura; family Dicroglossidae; genus Nanorana; species Nanorana parkeri. Next base: position 345,362 of record NW_017307493.1, on the reverse strand, counting down.
AGGGGTCCCTCCTAACATTCCTACCAGTTTTTTTTTTCTCTAATGTCACTTTGCTGCAACGAAATTTTGTCCAGACTACCGCTAACTAATCTCGCAACTAACTGACGTTTGGAACCGGATCTCAAAAAACGAAATGACGCAAAATCTAAATGAAAACAAAACAAATGAAACAAATTTTTTGCCGGTGCACATGTCTAATGAGGACAGCATGGACATTTGCCACAGATGCAGATAATGGTGACAGCAGAGCTCAGTCTTACTGCCGCCAGTAGGAGAATACCTAAGAGACAGTGGAGTGGAGTGGAGTGGAGAGTATGGAGCTATATGGAAGCATACAATCCTTCCCTACAGTCAAATATACAAATCACCCTCCCCTCCCTGTTTGCAGCTAGGCTTTAACCGGCCTGAGCTCTGATTGCTATAGATATCGTGGTCCATTAGGTTTCCTTCAAGCCCTGCTTCTGGCTGCTAATGGGGAGTCTTCTCCAGTGGATAGAGAGAGAAGATATAGTGTTATGGGTTATGAATATTTATTTCCCCTTGCCAATTACTAGGAAGTTTATGCCAGTGATATGGGCTAGGGAAAGGGATATGAGGAAACCTCCAAGCTGCACAGCTGGTGCCCTAAAGCTACTTCACTGCACTACTCCATCGGTTGTAGGAACTCTGATGTCTTTATATACAAGGCAGGACCATCAGTCTTGTAGTACAACCCAAAAAAGTTGGAACGCTGTGTAAAATCTACATAAAAACAGAATGCAATGATTTGAAAATCTCATAAACCCATATTTTATTCACAATAGGAAATAGAAAACATCAAATGTTTAAACCGAGAATATTTACCATTTTAAGAAAAAAAATAAGGTCATTTTGAAATTGATGACAGCAACACGTCTCCAAAAAGTTGGGAAAGGGCCATGTTTACCACAGTGTAGCATCTCCTCTTCTTTTAACACTACACTGTAAATGTCTGGGAACTGAGGAGACCAGTTGCTGGAGCTTTGGGAGAGGAATGTTGTCCCGTGCTTGCCTGATATATTGGATTCTTATTGCTCAACAGTTCTGGTTCTTCTTTGTCGTATTTTTCATTTCAAGATGAGCCAAATATTTTCAATTAGTGAAAGGTCTGGACTGCAGGCAAGCCAGTTAAACACTACTACTACTACTACAAAGCCATGCTGTTGTCATAGATGCAGTTTTTTGTTTAGCATTGTCCTGGTGTGATATGCAAGGCCTTCCCTGAAAAAGATGTTGTCTGGATGGGAACATATGCTGCAGTAAAACCTGGATATCTCTTTCAGCATTGATGGTGTTTTTCCTGATGTGCAAGCTGCCCATTCCATACACACTAATGCACCCCCATGCCATCAGAGACGCAGGCTTTTGAACTGATTGCTGATAACAAGTGAGAAGGTCCAGAGGATGTGGCGCCCATGGTTGCCAAAAATAATGTCAAATTTTGATTTGTCAGAACAGTTTACCACTTTGCAACAGACCATTTTAAATGAACTGTGACCCAGAGAAGATGGAGGTGTTTCTGGATCATGTTCAGATATGGCTTCTTCTGTGAATGATAGAACTTTAACTTGATTTTTTGGATGTCACAGCAAACTGTGTTCACAGTCAGTGATTTTTGGAAGTATTCCTGAGCCCATGCAGTGATGTCCATCACAGAGTCATGCCTGTTTTTAATGCAGTGGCATCGGAGGGCCCGAAGATCACAGGTACCAAATATTGTGTTTTGGCCTTGTCCCTTGCACACCAGGTTCACGGAATCTTTTGATGATATTATGTACTATAGATGATGATATATTTAAAGTCTTTTACGTTGAGGAACCTTATTCTGAAATTGTTTGACAATTTTTAGACACAACTTTTCACAGATTGGTGAACCTCTGCCCAACTTTACTTCTGAGACACTCTGATTCTGTAAGATGCTCATTTTATACCCAATCAGGTTACTGACCTACTGCCAACTAACCTATTTAGTTGCAAAATGTTTTTCCAGCTCTTCCTTGTTAGTACCACTTACTTGGACATCTTTTTGTTGTCCTGTCCCAACTTTTATGAGGCGTGTTGCTGCCATCAATTTCAAAATGACCTTTTTTTTTTAAATGGCACATTTTCTTTTGTGAATAAGATTTGCAAATCATTGAGGGGAATGTATCATAGCAATTGCGAGTGTTTGAACTTGCACAGAATATTTTTGCACCAGATTTAGGATGCTAGTATAATGTTGTTCATAAATGAGGTTTAATAGACTCCAGGAAAGAAGACTCGTCACTCCAGCCAAGAAGCTTAACTGTCACTTCTTGAAAAAGTGGTCATGGGGACTTCTTAAGTTGTATGGAGAAAAGGGGGTTGTGTTCCTTCCTGGAGATCCGACTGACTATATCTGCCTTCATTAGGTTTATCCGTAATTGCTTGTAACGTCCGATCCATGACCCAATTGAACTAGTACAAAAAAACCGAGGATTAACCCGTTAGAAGATAACGGGTTGGTAGCGGGCAACTTAAGGATCCGGACACGTCACCGATTAGAATATATATAATTTTATTGAAAAAAACCACACTATTGCACATTAGATTCACCGACCACAATTAAAGCCATTGTAAAACACATACAGTCATAATTAATATGTGGATCGATCCTCATTAGTTCTTAACATTAACCTTGTATCCCCACCATGGGGGGAGGAGGGGGAAGAGAAAGGGGATAACCGATATAGCAATTGCTTTGGTTCCCTTTCTTTTCCCTTTGCACATATATATTCACTTTCGTGAGTAATATTGATCAGGGGGAGTGAAATCCAAACTGGGAGATTAAATATTTCCTATATAGATGTCTTCTTTGTTCGTAGGAATATTGTTTTTATTTTTACTCCCCGGTTATTTCATCTTAAGTTATCTTTTGTTTTTCGATTTGTTGAAATTCCACATTCGCTATTATTTGGTAATAGGTGCCCCTGATTTAAATTTGACCGTGTGTGCTATTAACTCCTTTCTCCTCGTTTGTACCGCATTACTCTAATTAGAGTGGTGGGGTGTATCAAGTCCTTTTATTTTGAGTGAAGGGAGGCTTTTCTCACGGACAGACTATCCCTGGGTCATCATTAGTAAACCAACCGCCTGACTCTTTCCTCTTTCTTCCTTCTCGTATTTAATTTTGGGTGTAGGTGTTACAAGTATCTATCTCAGAGCGTTATATGATTGATGTCCTTAGCGGATACATGTAACATTTTTGTCACTCACGATACTGTAGTCTCCTCAGAGTCCGGGCGGCTTGGGGGTTTCCCAGTGCAGATCGAATATCCACTTAAATGTAGGTATGATTCGCCACTTCCTCTGTGCGGTGTCTGCTGTTACACACTCTCCGACGGTAGATCCGAGCGGTATTTCTACCTCGTGGGTCTCCTTTGAAGTCTCCTGGATGTTCGGAATACCGTCTGTCCGTTTGTGAGTGCCTCCAACCCCAAATTGGAGGTTTTAACCAAGGTTAATAAATCTTTAAATGGAGTTTTTAAGAATCGTACGTCCACTTGTCATATGTGACTGCAGGTCTAGTTGCTGTCTAGTTGTCGACGCGTTTCGCCCGTCCCATTGTACGTGGCTTCGTCAGGACATATTCGAACGTTGGGAGAGATGTTGCTTAAATAGTGGGGTCACGCCCCCTTTTTTTTGGATTTTAAGGAACAGTTCTCTCTCCTTCAGTACAATCTTCTATCAGTTTTATTAGACAGTATAACCATAAAATTTGCATTTCTCTATTATAGAGTAAATGTAACACAAAAATAAAGAATAAAGAATAAATGTATGGTCTCTACATAGCCGTATTAGCAAACAATGTATTGCTCCTAGATTGGGTAAAAACCGTGTGTGTGGATCAGGGGAGGAGATGTGGATCTACTATAGAGACAGGTTGAGAATAATTTGTCTCATAGAAAGACATTGAGATTGCATTCGTTGTTTAGACCTGTTGGAATCATTGTGTTTAATCTATAGATCCACATCTTCTCCCGCTGTAGGAGGATTCTATCAAAGTCCCCTCTACGGGGGGAAATGTTTAATGCATAGATGACTTTGACTTTCAGCCCATCTGGGACCCCTGAATAAGGCCAAATGTCTATTACCCAGGAAGTTGGGCATTGTTTTTGATCCTCTCTTAAGGGGTGTAATTCTTTTAGTTAGTATTTGCTGGGGGTCTTGGGGTGTTATGTTCTCCTCTAAAAGGTCTTCTAGATCTCTTAACGCCTGTGCATCCAGATCTAATATTTTTTGTTCCTTTATCTGTGGGGAGTCCTTATCAGTTTGAGGTGTTTTTCTGAGTTGGTGTATGTATTTCAAATATACCTTCCTTAGGAATAGGTTTAAGTCCTTATATATAGTGAATTCATCCATGCCATCCACCGGGGAGAAAGATAAGCCTTTTTTGAGGAGGCTTATATGATACTCATTTAGTGGGAAATTGGTAAGGTTAATTAAATTTTTGGTCTGATCATCCCCCGGAGGATGGCATGGATTCAATTCCGACGACTCCTTGTTCTCATATTGGTTTTTATCTGGGATTGGGTGTTCTGACCAAACGTGTTTTCTCTTTTTTGGTCTTCTATTTTTCTTTGGCCTTTTAATCTGTATGGGGGGGGGGATCTAATTGTGAAAAACTAAGACAACTTCTAATGGAACATTGGCACATCTTTGATCTAAGCCCATCACTATCCAAAATAGTGGGCCCTAGACCCCTCTTAACGGCCCGACCTTGGTTTTTTCAATAAAATTATATATATTCTAATCGGTGACGTGTCCGGATCCTTAAGTTGCCCGCTACCAACGCGTTATCTTCTAACGGGTTAATCCTCGTTTTTTTTGGACTTCTTAAGTTGTGATTGTTTTGTTAGGTGATGCTCCAGTTTCAGACAGCCGCAGAACAAGTGCAGATGAAAACAGGTGCAAAATACGTGCAATTGAAAAAGTAGTGCAAGCTCTGGTAAAAACAGGGGCACATGTTAAAGGACAGATTTGCACATAAAAAAAAGTGATCTAAGAGGATAAAACTGTCGTAATTGCTGATAAATTCCCCCCATTGTATTCTGTTTTCATGTCAATTTGACATAGTGTCCCAACTTTTTTGGAATTGGGGTTGTATAAGTGTGGATGCTGAGATTGTCAGCTGCTGGGGAAGCCAATAATAAGGTGAGTAAAACTTCTTTTTAATTGTTCCCTAAGGACTTCTTCACACCAAGTGCGGAGCAGATGCAGAGCAGTGCAGTCACAGAACACATCAAACATGCATCCATTGTATTCCAATGGTATTCTGGGCTCTAGTTCACACCACAGCACCAAAATGCATGCAAACACCCTGGAACGCACTGGACTACAACCAAAGGACCAATTTAGGCTCTAAAAAAAAATAGACCGGAACACGGCAAAACGCACTGCACTGCATATGCAGAAACTCATGCAGTTTTGGTCCGGATTTGGTGTGAACAAGCCCTAAAAAAAACAAATAAGCATTTAACCGTTGAGGTGTGGGGGGATCCTATTGCATGGGTATCTTTGAAATGTTCCCCGAGTTCAGCTTTAAGTCATCTTTGCTATCAACATTCACATGCACAGACAGTAAGAAATTAAACATCTTGTAGATGCTGAGGTTGTTTTGCAGGAACTAAGCGAACTATCCTGACTGTACTTTAGCACCAAACTGAGCCTTGTTTCACTACTGCAAACTCAGTAGTATAAAGGCCAGGTTCACACCTGGGTGATCCGTGACCGCACAGCAATCGTGCACTCCGACGATTGAGCTGTGGGTGCCATTATTTTCTAATGGCACCCTAGTTGTGTTGGACTGATTGCGCGGTTTGCCGACGCGATTCTGTCCGAGCAACCGAACACTAAAACAGCCGTGCGTCGTGTATCGAAAGAAAAAAGGTACATGTACCTTTTTTCTGTGATTGCTGCACGGATGTACCCCATTGAAAACAATGTGGCAGTGCGGCAATCGCTGTCTGCAATTGTGTACGACCATGCGATCCCAGGGCGCTCAGGTCTGCACCAGCCCTAACTCACAGGCTCTTGTTGGGCTCCTGTCTAAGGATGGGCACACAACTTACAACCATCGCAAGGCTTCTGTCTTGCGATGGTTGTAAGGTACTTTAAAAAACCGTACGATCTGCCTATGTTGCATAGGCAGATCGTACTTGAGATGATGGCTTCCGATGACCGCAATGCCGAACGGGCAGCGTGCGCTTGCGCACACCGGCCCGTACGGCTGTTATCGCACGGACATGCCACAAGCGGGTTTTCGAACATGTCCGTAAGTTTAAAGTCGTGCGACCTTACAGTAGTAGAGGTCGCACGGCTTCCACACACCTTACGATCATCGTACGATCGCGGGATTTCCCGCGATTATCGTACGATAATCGTAAGGTGTGTGGGGACCCTAAGAGAATTTCATGTATCAAGCTTTCTAAAGAGAGATCAGACTGTGGCTCTTGTAGCAAATAAAAAGCTTGCACCTTAATTTTTATCGTTTACCCTCATGACATGAAAGGAAGAAGCAGCCTCACTGCAGTAGGATAAGAAAGAGAACTATAATGCATTCACAAAGCCTCCTTTAGCTGCCAGACAGGCTACAATAGTGCCACAGCAGTAGCAAGAGCCCAGAGCATAAGTAATATGTGCAGGTCAGAACAGTATACAGGATTTTAGACTATTAGATGCAGCCAACCATGTTGCCCCATGAGTGGGTAACACCTTTAAAATTGTAAGAAAATTGTTTAACATTTTAAGCATGGAGGTTGGGTGGATGTGGTATTTATTAAATATATTGCCATGGGCCATATAAACTAAAAAACAATTTCACAGAGCGCTGTAAGTAGAAATTATTCACATCAACACCATCACTGCCATGAACCATTAGGATTTTCCCACCACAAATCAATAATCCACAAATGTACAATGCACCTAGAATCTTTTTCATCTGCTACATACAATTGTTTCCTCTATGTTTAACTCACTTAAACTGAGTATTATAGAGGTGTAAACATGTCATTATCCAGCACTATTGCCTCAATCTTGGATAGATACTTGCAGTGAATATCAACTAACCTTTTCAGGTATATTAAAGAACGTTATTACTGCAGAAATGCCAAATTCCCTGACTGACTAGGTAAAGATTTTACTACTGCAAGTGAAGGTGTCTACCTAAATTTATAAACCAGACTTCACCCCTATTTGATAAGAGTTGAGATACAGACCGTGGCTATGTTTATTTGCACTTGCAGAGTAGATACATAATTTTCAACCCCAGCACCAGGCAACTACCCCCCTTGCCTGCCTTCTGAATGGGGCCCATGTCTATTATTTCACATGGATGGGCACATTGACAGGAGGTCAGAGGTCATGATGAGTGTACACAGGCCATGCTGGGAAGCACAGGCCAGACCCTCCCCCCTCTTGGTACCCCCTTCGGGATGTTGTATAGACAGGGTCTTTGTAACTCTCTGCGTGCCAGTGAGATCCTAATTTAACATGCAGGTACTCAAACCACCAATTTAATTGTAGCAACAACAAAAAATGAAATTGGGAGAAGAGCAAGGTATAATTTAGCACTTTAAAGTTACATTGATCATACTCATAAGTATCAAGCTTTAATAAGTGACACAAATAGTTATTATTTCTGTATGAGTTTTCATTAAAAGTGCTACAATTCCTACTATCTACAAATGAAATAGATGTGAAGCTTTCCTTTGATCTGATTTATGCTGTAATGATCAAATCATGCCTATAACACACTTAGGTTGTGTATTTTAAACCAGAACATTATTTTAGGGGGGAGGTGAGAGGAAATATTTCAATGGGGGCACTTGTTCCGGTAACAGTAATCTAAGGGGGCATTTCCCTTACTTTGGAGAGATTTCCTCCTATTTCCCATTGTGTCTACAGGAAGAAAAGAAAAATCTCAATGGGACAGACTACAAAAAAATTGACAAGGGTTTTACTGCACTGTTTTATTTGAGCAGGGATTCAAAACAAACTGTGGATTATTGGGTCACTGCTTAGGCCCAATTAACATTTCTAAATGTCCCCATTTTTAACTTCAGGTCAAAATGCTTAAACAACCTTGATATCCTATGCAATCTTTGCATGTAAACAAATACATGCATTAAATGGAAAATACGATCTGAGCAATCTTATCAATGTGCATTAACATCCTCGAAACATTTTTCATATGTATAGTCAGCCATTGTTTATGTACATAGGGGCAGCCTTTTTGATACTTTTATGTTACTGCCGATTGAAATCTATTTTGCAGTAATGATTGGTAGCTGGAGACCATGTGATCTAGGCTGCCTAGGCTGGGAGTCAGGGAACATGTTTTTAATTATGGCAAGAAAACAGTACCTTTTTACTTAAAGTAATTATGTTCATTGTTAATGCTGGCACATGACCTATTGATTCACATGACAGAATTTTATTTTTGAAGTAATAAGATTTTATTCAAGTTTCCCAAGATAACAAAACAAGGCCAAGGAGACATGGAGACAATTAGCACGGTGACAAACAGTGTAGTGATAATAGCTAGTCTAGACAAGCAATGTGGTACTAAGTGTTCAAAAGCAGCACTGAACTTGTGAAGACAACATATCTGCTCTCTAGCTCTCTCATTACCTCCTCCCATGCTCACCTCCAGGACTTCTCCAGTGTCCCCCATCCTCTGGAACTCCTTACACCATTCTGTCCGCCTATCTCCTACGCTGCCCACCTTTAGGCGATCCTTGAAAACCCATCTCTTCAGGGAAGCCTACCTCATCTCAACATAACTGTCTTTTACTTCCTCCAATAACTCAATCCAAACAATTATTACCTTTTGTATCACTTACCCCTGCTATTAGATTGTAAGCTCTCACGAGCAGGGCCCTCCCAACCCTATTGTTCTGAAACTGTATTGTACTGTAAATTGTATTGTAACTGTACTGTCTCCACTATTTTGTAAAGTGCTGAGCAAATTGTTGGCGCTATAAAAATCCTGTATAATAATAATAATAATAATAATATCTATACACATAGTGTATATCAAGTAAACATCCCCAATCCCTCTTGGCCGTTACAATCCGCACAAAAAATAGAGAAGTAAGAAAGGAATATGTAAACAAAGAAGTGAGGAAAAAGCAGAAGAAAGAGAAAGCAAAGGGGGCAGGGAAGCACAGAAGGAGCACCAACCGAGGAAGCCAGAGCGTCTACAAGGGGAGATGTCCACTACTCTTACTGCAGATGAGTTTTAAAATCTACAGAGCTGGAAAAAAAACAATCCAGACACTCCAAGTGGAAGTAAATGCTTCAGATCTATCGTGCAGATTGGCTTTCAGCTCCTCCATATGTTACATCTGATTCATCTCAACAAACCATTCACCTGTAGAGGGGGAAATCGACGATCACTAGTGCCTAGGTATCACCATTCGGGCTGCCAAAAGAAAAAAAAGTGTAGCAGACCCTTTTTGGCTTTCGAGATAGAACCTTGAAGTACAGGAAGAAGGGCAACTTCTGGCCGTGGGCAAAGACCAGTGACCCGTTCATAGATTATAAAGATCTGTGATCAGAAGACAGACCCCCATGGACATGCCCGCCAAATGTGTAGCATAGTACACCTGGCGATACCACAGCACCAACATCGGTTGCAGGCATCCAGAAATATTTTTGGAAGGGTGGCAGGGCATCTGTACAAGCGCTTCAAGATTTTATAGTTCTTCTCCTGAGCCACCATGGCAATGCTCAGTGAATGTGAACATTTTTGCATGGTCATCTGGAGTGAATTTGTCACTAAATTTTGGGGTTTAATAAGGAGTTGCGCTAATATTGCGCAACATAAAAATTTTCAACTACCACCATTTTATTCTATAGGGTCTTGGCATTCAGAAAATATATAATGTTGGGGGGTTTTACGTCATTTTCAGGCCTAAAATGTGGAATATAACATGGGTGCAAAAATTGAAAAAAGGGCCTCAGTCATGAAGGGGTTAAGGTCCCGTTCCCAGACTGAGAAGGAAGGAGAAGGGGAATCAACCTGGTCTAAAAGAAGAGGCTATATTTGGGAAACTATATGCAAGGGTGCTTAGGACTGAAGACTGTTCAAAAGGGGTTGGTTCCCTAAAACAGTGCCCTGTGCAGCAAGGCAACTAACAAAATATCGTAGTTGGTAAATGTGAAAACCCTTCATGAGATAAAAAAAAAAAAAAAAAGAGGGCCCCATTACCATCATGGAGTGCCTTCTCCAGATTGGAAAGGCTACCCTTTGTCCAAGGAAGGCATTTTGATTCCTGGCGGAAAGGCAGGATTCCCCAAAAGTGGGTCTATGTAGGAAGAAAGAAGCGATTACAAGAGTAGTAAGTCCCTAAGGCAATGAAACGAGGAAACACAAAGAGGAAAGGCCAAAGACCGAAGGCAACCCAGAGGGAAGATCCAAGGCAATGTGAAAAGTGGAATCATGATAAACAGTCCTCCATAGCTTGTCTCCGGCATGAAATTTCCAGTTAGATAACTGTGTCAATAGAGAGGCCTGGATGTAGAGTTCAAAGCGAGGAAGACTAATCCTCCCAGATTGTTTTTGATGGACTAGAATATCATAGTGGATGCAAAGGGTAGAAGCGACCATAGGTACTGCTGAAACACTGATCGTAGCTTACATAAGAGGGCTTGAGATATAAAAACATCCATTTTGAACAACGCTGCACGACCAAACCACAAATGTTTCTTAGTAGACAGTAGACCAGCCTTTGAATTTAAGTACCATCTCCCCAGAGGCGTAACTGGAAACCACAGGCCCTGGTGCAAGAAACCATGAAGGGCCCCCCTACCTTGGCTGTTAGTGGGGCTGGGCCCTCTTCTTCTTTTCGGGCCCACCCCCCCAAGTGGTAGGACGCCAGCCACCGGTGGCACATGCGACCGCTGCAACCCTGGTAGTTCCACCAGTGATTTCTGCTTATGGGCCTGTTTTCACCAAATACATTAGATGTAATGGGCAGCCTTGTCCAATCTACAAAAGAAAACGACAAAAGCACCCCAACCTAACAACTAAATATGGAGGTATAATTAGTAAAAAGGTGAAAAGAAATGGCTCACTATAAATTAATCGATGGATCTACTCACATGATGCCAGTGGGGACCGAAAATCATGCGGCTTTAGTAGAGGATTGATGGTATCAGATGTGAGCTGCGATGTCTCTCGGTTGTAGTTGAAATGCTGTGTGTTGAAACCAGGGTGTATTCAATCTTGCTTGTCGCACTCGTTACCGAATATCCCGTGTAATGGACAGGTGCTCGCAGTGACTGCGGATGGCGCCGCCAGTATCAGCAATCGTGTATAGATGTCACCAGCACACAAAAAATAATTTCAGGAACACAAAATGTTCATTTATTGAAGATTTTTGTCACAAAACAAGCACTTTCAGGGCCGCACATTGACGATGCAAAGCCTGATGAAGGGACCCTGTGCGGCGCCGAAAGCACTTGTTTTATGACAAAAATCTTCAATAAATGAACATTTTGTGATCCTGAAAGGATTTTTGGTGTGCTGGTGACATCTATACACTTTTGTGGAAACCAGGGTGACTGCAGGAAATTTTGTATGGAATACACAGGGATTGTGAAGCCAGGGCTTGCTGTGGTTCTGGGTTAGGAAGGATGATGCATTGCGTCAAGGCTGTTGGAGGCAAAGGTCAATGCTGTAGACTGTGAGCCTCCTAATTGTGTCGGTGATCGGGTGGACCGTAACGGGGAATCAATGCATGGTTCGCTGTCAGCACTGGAAATGAATGACTAAGAAGTGGCTAGTGGTGGGAAAGCCGCTGGGTAAGACTCTGCAGTCGCCTAGTGTATAGGAGTGATGGAGGAGTCCTGACAATCTGACAGCGGTATGCCCGTGTGACCCGCCGGAGTGGAGCTGGAACTAAAAGGTGTCAGAGTGATTCAGTGGGGTGAATGGAAGGGTAAAGGAGCATACCACTGTCAGATCATCTTATATTTTAACTGCACAATATATGAATCCCCAAAACCATAACAACATTTTAAAACAAGTACCACAAATGCAAAAGTATGTGGGAAAATACAATAAAAATCAGTTCAAATGTGATATGTTATGTATACACGGTATATGCCTCCAATATATGCATTGCAGCAAATTACAGTCAGTATTGGAAAATCACAGTACGTGATGCCACTAATATGCCTATGGCTGCATTCACAACTTTTTTTCATGTGATGCAGCTGTAGTTAGGTGCATTCTACATGCTTTACAATTACATTAATTTTTAACAGTTAATTACATTCTTAAGGCCTGATTCACACCTAGGTGGCACCGTTTATGTGCGTTTCTACATGTGTTAGCAGCATGTGGTTATTTGAGCGTTGTACACATTTTTAATGCATGCATGAAGATGTGCGTTTTGAGTGGCAGCTCATAAAACATTGCGGGCAATGGAAGAATGCGCGTTTAAACGTGCAAAAACGCTCACGAAAATGGCATGCTACTGTCACTCGTTTTTTGGGCATTTCCAATTAAGTCCATGGAGCATTTAAAAGCGCTTTTAACTGCCCAAAGAAGCTCATGTACCTTTTTGGGTGTTTGGTCTTTTTCTGCTCAGGTGTGAAGCAGGACCATTGAAAATCATGGGATTTCTACTGTTGGGCATTTAAAAGCGCCTTTCGACCTGCTCAAAAACTCCTAGGTGTGAACCAGGCCTTAAGGTTTTGTGCTGTACTACAGCTCTAGCCTACAGGACTATCCCACAGCAACATGTAACACTCGCAGCCTAACCTCTTATCACCTTATACTACAGGTGAAACTCGAATAATTAGAATATCGTGCAAAAGTAATTGCAGTAATTGCTGCAAAAGGGGCCCAAACCAAGTACTGAGTACATATGCATGCTTGTACTTTTCAGAGGTCCGATATTGTTCTATGTACAATCCTTGTTTTATTGATTGCATGTAATAATCTACTTTTTTGAGGTTGTGGATTTGGGGTTTTCATGAGCTGTAAGCCATAATCATCACAATTATGACAAATCACGGCTTGAACTATCTTGCTTTGCATGTAATGAGTCTATCTCATATATTAGTTTCACCTTTTAAGTTGCATTAGTGAAATAAATGAACTTTGCACGATATTCTAATTATTCGAGTTTCACCTGTATATTCACTGATATCTGATAACTAGATCTCAATGGCTTGTACAGAAACACCCACTACCACTATGGGTAGCCGAGGTGGACAAAGCATGTCAATATGTGCTTTCTATCTTTTAAAATCCGCAGTTTTCATTAAAAGAATGCCTTGTGACCTGCCATGAAGGTCATTGTTCTGGCACTTCCTATTATAGGGTTAGAACTGTCTCCTAACTGTGCTCCTATATTGTCACATGCACCCCTGAGGGAGGCTATGTTGGAAATGCAGCAGCATATGCTAATATATGTTGTGTATTTTGAGCAGTAGATTGCGCTGTAGTGCAATGTTAAGCAAAACAAATGACAAACGCACTCAACAATTTGTCACCAGCTATACAGTAAGGTGCACACCTCCTGTGCCTTTAAGGAGGCTGGGCTTCCTCCTGACAAACCTGCACCCAATTGGAAATCTTCTGCCCCCATGTGCTCCAAGATGGAGACTCTCATAGTTTAGAGTTAGGACCGCACTATAAGAGGTGCCTTGGCGCGGCTGTGCGGCTTTCACATTTTCTGCAGAAGACGTGTATCCAAACCTCTGTTATTAACCTTAGTGGTGAGACAAGTTGTTTTACATGCTGGTTTGTGAGTGTGCCATGATACCTTTCTACTGTTGTAGTGCAATGTTAGTCTCTATGCTTACTCATCTATGATACACAGGAAGTTCTATCTGTCTATATGTTTCCTGATGCTGTATTCCTGTATACATACATACATGTAATGTCCTGCTAAGATCTGCTGAGCGGGCCACATTACAAGGTCCGGCGGGCCGGATTCGGCCCGCGGGCCTTGTGTTTGCCACCCCTGATCTAAACACATAACTAACAGGCTATTGACAGATGCACTGACATACATTGAGCAGACATGTCACTATCAAGAGCAATGTTATTCAGTTGACACTGGTAGGAGTGCATGTAGACAGCTGAAAGGATAAAAAATAAGCTGCAAACAGTATTTTATAGAGAGAAAAGCCATGGCAACTGTTTATGATATAGTCAACAAAGTAAATGTCTTTCAGTTAATATTTAGATCTCCTTTAAATGACAACTTCACATTCAAATTCCCCAATCCCCCATAGTGCAGCCTGCTTGGGATAATACTAACCTTTCTTCCGGATCCAGAGATCTTTCCTCTGACAATGTCCAAGTCGGTTCCTTTTCATACGGCGCGTGCTCGCAGCAGCCCCATTCATTCATAAGAGTAGCCTTACTCTTGGCAACCTCCAGTTGTTGTTAGGATTATGGCTTACTAGTAGCAATGAATAGGACACATACACATCATAAAGAAGAGCTGGCCTGGACATTGATGGAGGTGGGGGGGGGGGGGGGGGGGGTGTTTTATAAAAAGGACAACCTCATTAAAGATAGAGTTGTTCTTTAAATATTATTTTTTTCAACTAAGCAAGTGTGAATCATGTATGATAAATTGTTAGAGTGATCTGAATTTTTTTTCTTGAGTACTAAATGGTTTACTTAGATTTCCCCAATGGCCAAATATGTTAGTCTTAATTGTTCTGCTGGGTCCTGAACTTTGTGTATATGGCATGCTTACATTTACAGCATTTTCCCAGTCAGATTCAACACTGGTTAGTATAGTCTTGGGATGACAATAATAAACATTTGTAAACTAAATAATCCAAGCACTTCACTACATCTGTGTGATGTTATGTAGCCATTTGTTACTAAACCATCAGCATCAGGATGTTCTAGACACAAAGGCTTATTGGTTATATATGCCTACAAACAGGAATTTAATGTCACTAATTCTGTGGTTTATCACAATACCAGTTGGCCATAGTTAGTGTTGCCTTGTGTTTTTATCTGAACATGCTGTGTCTGTTTCATATTGTATAATGAGGGCGAGAACAGCTTCGCCCAAACATTCTCGTGTCCTGGCATAATGTCACCACATGCCAAGGGATACTTTGTATCTATTTGTCAGTGACTATCAAAGCATAGTTAATCCTGACGCTGTTCTCATGACTTAATTGGCACTTAATTTGATCCAAAGTCTCCTAGCTGCTGAGTTAAAGTCATTGGCCTACATTATCAGAAACAGCTGTAATCTTAGAACTAGAGTTTACATATGGGGTAGAAGAGCGTTAATGGTACATACGTTAATGGGTAGACAATGGTAATTAATAGTAAAACATACCTCCCAAATTTCTAATTGAGCATTAATGCACAGAAAAATACTGGTTTAACCAAAAATTGCATATTTTCATCACTACTTTTTATTTATTTTAGCTTTTCAAAATAAAACATGGAATAATTCATAGGTTAGATTAAAGGTTTAGTGCAGTAAAACACTTTTGATAGTTAAATAATAACGTTTTTTACTGGATATTGAGTTCTTATAAGTATATTAAGCACCAGAGATTGTTGATCCAGGGAATATCCAATTGCCTCATGGGATCAGGAAGGAATGTTTTTCCTCCTGTTGGAGCAAATTGAACTATGCTTAATGGGTTTTTTTTTGCCTTTCTCTAGATCAACAGTGGGTAACTTTGTGCATCGCGTTCTGTTTTAGGTTTTTCTTCTTTCCTTTTTTTTTCTTCTCTTATCTCTAAAGGTTGAACTTGATGGACTTGTGTCTCTTTTCAACCTGACTAACTGTAACTATGTAACAACCGTATGTTTTTATAGAGAGGGAGAGTTCCTTCAAATGAGGGACAGTTGAGAGCTATCGTAAAAATATATACTATACCAAATGACTATGGCAATCTTTAACAAAGGAAACAGGCTCTGTTGTGGTAGCAATGCCTTTTTCGCTCCCATTGCCTGCTGGTGGCACATCCCTCTGCCTGTGTCTTTGTTGCTTGGCAGTGGGTCAGCCTCCCCTAGTATGAATGGCCACATTAACCATCACAAATCCAGGGCTTTGGGCTTGCGATGGGTCTGTCTACACTGAGTTCACTATTACTTGGTTTGACTCCAGCCTGTCTTTGTATTACACACATTGTCTGCAGCCTACCCTGACCGCTACCTGTGTCTGAAATATGTTCATCATCCACTTCCTGCCCTGACCTTTGCCTGTCCCTACATTATGCTTTGTCTCCCACCAGCCCTGAGCACCATCTGCCTCTGGAGTTCACTACTGTGGAAAAGTCCACAGTGATACTCCTGAAGACCACATGTACTTTTTGCTATATCCCTGATCAGTGCCTCGTGCCACTTAGCCAGAGACTATATAATTGTGTATTAAGCCCTTGAGGCAATCAAGTTTTGGTAGGTCGGCTTGGCTTAAGAGAACAGGGGCTGCTATTGGTGAAACTAGACTCACTCATTAGATATAGTCTCTGAACTCTGGTACTGGGCAAGTATCAAGCTTTCACTCTATATCTCTTCTCTTTGTTCTATCTTTCTTACTACTCATGTGCTATGTCCAGCAGTATTCCCTCTAGCATGAATATATGCTATGTCCAGCAGTGTTCCCTCTAGCATTATTCTGTTCTTTTCTATAAACTACTTGTGTAAGGTCAACAGAAAGCCACTGCATTCTTCACTCCATTATGAAGTGGATTGAAGTGCA
This sequence comes from Nanorana parkeri, assembly GCF_000935625.1. Classification (NCBI taxonomy): domain Eukaryota; kingdom Metazoa; phylum Chordata; class Amphibia; order Anura; family Dicroglossidae; genus Nanorana; species Nanorana parkeri. The sequence goes on along the minus strand of NW_017307493.1, from coordinate 328,617 downwards.
TTTTATAATTTGATAATATGGCCCCAGCATGAATGGTATTTTTAGTTTTTATATAACACACTAAGCATGCCATACCTTTTTCAGGTTCTAGGTTTTATGTGTAGTCAGGCGAAGGTTCACTATACAAATGCCTGTTGTCAAATCCTAGCCTTTGGTAAAAGGATTAAAAAGCCTTTTATTTCCTAATTTTGCCAGTAGTACTCCACTTGTAGGGGTGGGTGAACTTACCCTCCCAAAGCCTGGCTGGAGGTATTTGTGTTCTAGTATAAAAATGTGGCAGTTTGATTCTGGTGCAGAACATGCCACTCCATATACAGTAAATAATTAATCGGAAAAGCTAAAGTTCCAGTTGAGCTCTGCTGAACTGTGAAAGAGCACCCTTCAGCTCAGTAAGCCGCTCAGCAGAAGCATAAGGGATGAGCACAATCCTTTATACAAAGAAATCCTACAAAGGTCCACCTTGTGCCCAGTGACACAATAATGGGGCTAGATAGGACACCAACCAGGCCCATGACCATGTGAGAAGATACGTTGTAAACCTGATTCAGTGATGTTTGCCTCTTTCCACTACTGTGCCAGTTGCTGCATTATCATGTGTTTATTAGCTAGAATACGATTTCATGTCACATATTTGTTACTTTGTGTAAAGAATTAGTGTGTATGGTATGAGCTACTAATAATAGTGAGATGTTGTGTAGTCCTGGAGCAGGTTTGTAGCCCGAGACGAGATAAACAAATCTCTTATGCGGAGACATTTTTGTGCAGCAAATTAATTTATGCAGAGTATTTTTAAGACTGCAGGAAATGAAAAATTGGAGGCATTAGCATTCATTTATCAAACTGTATTACAAAAATTTTAATTTGACATTTGATTGCTTCTGAGTTTTTGGGCCTTAAAATTGCCTAGATGTTAACAGCAGTAGTTTTGTTACACTTGACATGGACAAATAGATCCCTGTTCTGCAATATTAATCATTATATTTACGGTATGATTACAAATGAGGGTAAAGGAACTGTAACCTTAGAATGTATTTGTTTTAGTGAAAGAGCAGTTGATGCTTGGAACAGACTTCCAGCAGAGGTAGAGAGTCATTTAACAGTAAATTAGTTTAAACAAACTTGGGGTAACCATAGGTCTATACTACACTAAAAATCTACAAAAAAAGGGCCAGAGTGCTGTCACTTTTCTATGTTTCTATGTCACAAAGTAACATACCTGTGTAAAAAAAAAAAAGTCTCTGATGGATGCTGACTCATGGTTCATACTAGTTCTTTGGTATTGAAGCTTAACTTGTTCTGCCTAGCTGTATAACTTAAGTCACTGCTCTTCAACTAGTGCGGCACTATCTATCTGGCACTTCTTACACACACATATTTTGCTTCATGACAGATTCCCTTAGCAGCATGAACTTGTATTTTATTTTATTCTACCATCTCTGCTGCGAGGTATTGCCATGTTCATAGACCTTATAACCTTATATACAGTAGAGAGCTGTGTATGTTGCAGTGAGATGCTGGTTTCAAGCCAAAGTAAACAGCCAAGGGGTGCACCGGAGCATATGTAAATACGCAGACAGGACCTGTGTGAGAAAGCGCGTCCAGCCGGATCTGATACAGAAACATGAAGTGCAAACATAACATCCTCCCATCTGCACTGCTATTGCACACCTACTGTGTTTCACACTGGCTTAATGACCACACTAGTGACAGGAAACATCCCATTTAAAAGGTCAGGAACGTACTGAGAAACCTTAAACATTACTAGAGAGCAGCCTTAGTACTACCTGGATACTGGTGAATAAAATGTTAAATTCAGATTAATAAAGTAACTGTTGGTGCAAATATTTAAAAAAAAACTATCACAGACGGTACTCAACTGTGTTTTTAACATTTATGAGCTTGCCAGGTGTTCCAACATACACTTTCAGTACATTAGGCTGCTGCAGGCACAGACACATGTGTCACAACACTTTGTTCACATTAGCAAAGCTCTACAGCAGGGGTGGCAAACACAAGGCCCGCGGGCCGAATCCGGCCCGTCGGACCTTGTAATGTGGCCCGCACAGCAGCCACCTCATTTTGCCAGGTTGGGATTTCAGCAAGTGAGCCGCGCGGCCAGTCTGAGCAGGCATTACATATTCCACTTACTGTGCCGCTCCGTCTCCGCCCTGTCTCCGCCTCCACCGCCACCTCCTCTCTTTCTGCAGCCATGACGGCTTATAATGCCGCTCTGGTGCCCGCCTCCCCAGTCCTTCCAGCCAGCGATGCCGGCTTTTTTGCATGCCACTGAATGTTCATAGTGGCAGAGATTGTTGGCAGTTTTTTGGGCAGTTTTTTTCCCCCATCCAGCGGGCTGCGTTCTGTGCCTCTTCTTAATAAACTGTAAATTATTATTAAAACCAGTAGCAACTGAATGCTGAGGCAACTATTTATGATAATAAAGAGTAGATGCATAGTCCTATACAACCGGCCCTTTGAGGGTAACCATACTGCTGATGCGGCCCCCGATGAATTTGAGTTTGCCACCCCTGCTCTACAGCATCTCCCATTTAATAAGTGGGGTATGATTACTATTGTTCCTCCCCATATTAGAGAGGAACAGCAATTGGTACATGGCTTTATTCAACTGCTCCGTTTGCCCAGTGTTCTCCTGCCACCTCTTTCTTCCACCTGTCTAAATCTGCTCCTGCTTCCTCCTAACTTCTCCCTTCCAGCTACAATCTGCTCTCGCAGACGTTTTTAACCCCTTTGCTGCCTTTGATTTGCACTTGTTGCCTTCTCTTATACCCCTCTATATTTATGACCCAACTCCTGCACATGGTACTCTAGTTCATGCTTGTGCTGGCTTTTACCCTCAGGATGACATCCACTCTTGAAGCCCTGTCCACCTCCATCATTAACTCCTTTTTGCCATCCACTAGTCCCCACACCCCTAGTCCCCAAACCCCTTCACTATCATATCCAATTTATTGTGCCACCATCATTGCCCATCCACTCCACCGTCATCTCCCAACCTTCCAACATCATCAGCTCTCATTTTCCGATCTCTTCACGATAAGCTGTTTCATGTTCCCACTGCGGGACTGCACATACCCTACATGAAGAAAAAAAAAAACTGTTTCTGGGAAATAAAAAAAAGACATGCTCAGATATAGCAGCTCAACATCACAGTGCATGTAACATAATTCAAGAATACTGTTCTGTACCATTATACTAAATGGTACATTTCAGTTTTGCAGTTACATGTTGGGAATGAAGACTAAAGGCATCCACATACATACATCCGATCCTGTCTGTGAAAAATAAAACTATGTGTTGACAGGACATTAGCCATTTAATCTTAAGAATTTCATACACACATTTCACATGGACAATCTGATATATTTAACCTGATTTGTGGCTCACCTTAGCCTCCACCATAATTTTTTTTTTTTCCCTCTCCACCCTTTGGCTTGTGCTTGCCTGACTCTAAACTCACTGTGTGAGTCTACGTCTTCCCCTGTTCGCTGTAATTGTTCTACGTGGTACTTTGCCTTTACGTTACCGTTATATATTCTCTGAATTAGATATGAAGTGCCATGTAAATGTGATGTGTTGCGTGTATTTAATCCTGAAAACTAATAAAACCAATTAAATAAAAAAAAAAAAACTGCCAAGTGGGAGGATCTACAAAAACATGCTGGATCCCAGAGTTGTATAAATTACTGTATGGCATTCATTTTTATGTGCTAATATGAGTTGCAACAAACCACTGTAACACTTGGGTGACTATTCATTTGAAAGCTTCTGTGTGTGGAGACTTTCAATTTACATTTAAATTCTGAGCATGCCATGTCTTAAACAGCATGCATGCACATAATTTGCAAAGGCTCTGAGCATATAATTTGCAGTATAATACTAAAAGAAGTAGGCCAATTACAGGTGCAGTGATTGATGATTCTCGAAAATCCAGATTAAAAACTTTAGTTTGTTTCAGTGGTCCAACAAAGAGAATTGTGAATTTCAGTTGACATGTATCAGAGGAAGAGCTAAAATGGAAAAAAAAATTAAATTAATAAATTCCTAAATAGCTTATATAGCAGATGCTATACCTTTTTAAAAACCAGTGTCATTATACAAGGTTTTTGGTCTGGTCTATGCTACCTTGATAATTTTTTTCCTTCCTTACTTCTACAGTCTCTCACTGTGTGGTTGGCCCATGGGGTATATGGAGTGAGTGCAGCTCTCGTTGTGGGATTGGTAGCAGAGAGAGGGCACGACAAGTGACAGTGCCCCCAAGGAGTGGAGGGAGCCCTTGTCCGGACCTCAGACAACGCCAGGGCTGCTATGGAGATGACCCCACTTGTCATAGTTCCAAAGGTTACTGTACATATAATTTGACATTTTGGTTAGTAATGTGTCCATATCAGAATAACTAATGCATTATTTTCTCCTTTTTATAGAAGTGGCCAGGATATTACCTGGCTCCTTTAAAAGGTTATCCAAGGACCCTTGGAGGAAACCCTACACTATGACACCTGATAGACATCCAAGGTAAATATTATAAGCTTTGCTCTGCTGCAAGGTAACATCTCCTATATTTGTGTTTTAGAAATAAAATGATTGTTATTTTTGTTGTTGAAATCTTAGCTCAGAATTGGGAACTTTTGCTATGAATGGTATTGCTTAACAGTCTGATTACTTGTGGTGCTTGACGAACTAAGGATCAACAAGACTTAAGATTAAAGTTATTGTTCAGAGGTTAGCAATTTAGGTATAGCTAGGATTTAAGTTAGGCTAAGAAACTTGATTTTTAACTTGTGTTGTTATATCATGTTGCACATACGATCACCAATTACCTTTCTTCTTCTGCTTAGTACAGAAAATAGTTCTGTTTCTTTGGTGGTATGAAATGCCTACAAGTGTAGTGTGAGAGGTCATCCCTGCTGTTCCAGCTAGTTACAGTGAGTCCTCTTAATGAGCCAACACTGCCTGGCAGCCACAGGGGAGGTAAAAGCACCTAATACTTTCGTCTGCCTGCCAGAGATAACTTTTTAATAAAGGAAATTCTAAAAGCAAAAGGGAAAGGTAACAATAGCTGACAGGAAGGGAGTAACCACCCCACCTTAAAACATGGAAAGAAAGAGTTATTTCGGGGCACAACCTGTGCATTCTCCTGACCAATGACACCAGTACCAAACTTACCTGGCCAATATATGACTGTGAGAGTTCTCCATTGAAAATCTTCAAGAGTATGTCCAGGCATCATCCAAATTTAACTCCAAACCTCCCTCTCCTCCTCTAAATCAAGTTCCATAATTTTTTTCTTTTACTTTGTTCATGCAGCAAGAAAGAGCTTTTTTTATACTTCCTGTGACATCATTACTGAGCTTGTAAATTTCTTACATGGGCAGCTGCTATTAACACTGTTCCTACTGATGTAAGCATGACCTAGAACTGCATCTCCCAAGAGCCCTTTCTCAACATAGTGTGTGGACAGGCTCCTGGGAGTCAGGACAGCAGTGTTTTGCTGGGAAATAAATCAATATATGCATGTGGAGTGGGAGAAAGAGGGGTGGGGGATAGAGAGAGGGGTGGGAGATAGGGAGAGTTCTGTAGTCCAGCAGGCAGGACTGAAAACACCGATTAGGATTTCCGTGGTGAAAAAGCACGCTGGATTTCTGGTAGATTAGCAGGAATTTGTCTGTGCTTGCAGTGTTTTAAGGGTGAAAACCTGGGGAAATGTAGAGACATACTAAATATTTTTTCTTTATTATGTTACTGACATACACTTTAACACAAATCCTTTTGTAATATTTATGTTTATCTTAGTGAGGTCAAATTTAAAGATTAATATAAATAATTCCTAAAACCTTTCCTAATCACTGCTTCAAATTAAGTCCACCAAAGTTTAAAATGAAAAAGTGTATGTCAAGCCAAACACTTTGTTTCTGTCTGTGTTCCTGTTATGGAGTTACCCTTATTTCCTGTCTGGCAGTACAAAAAGTGATAGTAAATCCATGTCACGGGGCCCTGAATAGCTGTATATATCCGACAGCGGTTCTAACCCTTTCCCACTCCATCCATGGACATGAAATTTCCAATTAGGAATTTATTCCACTTTTCTTAGCTGGTATACAGTTAGGAAAAAATACCTTAAAAGCTGTGAGTAGGTCAAGTAATGATATAAACACTAGCCCTGCTCTAAGACTCTATAAAATGCTATGGAGCACCTGCAAATATAACATGAAAAAAAAAGCAGAAAAAGAGAAAAGTCTCTCTAAAAACACTTGATTGCACAATAACATTCAAAACATATAAAGCCATAATCATCCTTTCTTAGGTTTATGGGGACCTATAGCAAAATTGTGACAGAGCCCCCAGCGACCTCTCTCTGTGACACCTGGCATTGTCAACTGTCACATATGTCTAAAACAAGGACAGGCAGCAGGAGAGCAGTTAACAAAAACAGTACACTACTAGGGACCAGTGCGGTGGATAGAAGTTGCCAGATAAATGCAGCAGTGCAGAGAATTAACTTGTATCTTAATTCTCCAGCTAGATCACCAGTATGTTTCACCATCAACTGATCTTTGTTAAACTAAGCTCTCCCAGCCCTTTACCACCCCAGCTAACAAATGCTGAACATGTGGTTTAGTAGCTTGTAAACAAATAAATAGCTATATAATTTTCATTTTATATTTAATACATAATTGTTAGTTCTCCAATGCACAATATCACTATAAAGTTAATACAAACGTCTTTAAAATATGGCTTTTTTTCAGAATTTAAAACCTTAAATGGCATATCACTTTTTAGCTGAGACCTGGATTTTTCAGCCTCTGAATACTGTATTAGGTATACCGGGTTAACCTGGATGACCAAAAGCTCTGAAGGCACTAGATCTACTCACAGATGGGGATGGATTACTGATTTTAGTTTAAAGTATAACTTTTTTTTTGCATGTATTTACTGCCTGCTAGCAGTAGACATATGCAAAAACATAAAAAAAAAAAAAAGTTACCAAAAGGGTTTTACTTACCTGTGCAGTAGAGATCTTTGGCCGCGAGAAGAGGAGAGACTCAGTGTAAGTCAATGCACACAGCTCGGCAGCATGCACATGGACAGACTCCGTGGGACACTGAAGACACAGCAGTCAGCGCTGGATCAGATTATTAAAATATTTGTGACTTTAATGTCACTTTAATGTATGCGGTACAGTATTGTTGGGATGGATCGGTTGTTTATGAATGGCAGATCCCTACACCGGTCAGGAGAGGGAGCCTTGACTGCTGGAATCATGCAGTAAGGACATGGTCAGTATATGGCACCCTCCTGTATAGGGGGTGTAATCGATTATTAACTGGAGATAGCTTACAAAGGGATAGACAAAGTAAAGTGTTAAAAGTGGGTTTGCTGGCCTCTTGGTACTCGGCCAGCAAGAGGAACATCCCCGCAAACCCTCCCTACTTTTTCTTTGCTAACTTGTCACAGCTTTGTTGGCATGTTTTGGACCTTGCCAGCTTAAATCAGTTACCATGTTGACTTTGCTGAAATTCTTTGATGGCTGGACATCTGTCGAGAAACTGATGGTAAAGACAGATTGTCTGCGTTGTGTTATAAAGTTATGTTTGGGTGCTCACTGTTTATTTGTGACTGGCTTTATTATGCTAAATGTCAATAAAGCTGTGGCTAATTTGTCTAGTATTTTATTGGCGGAGGGCAAGAGTAAAGAAAGAAGGTTCAACGTTAAAGTGTTCAACTATGATTCTCAGCAGTCAAGTTCTTGACAATGGTGACTCAGAAAGCTCAGTCAGACTACACTAAAGGACCTTTGGGTCAAAGAGGAACTTTTGGCAAAGAGGAAAACCAGCAAGCAGCCTGCTAATAATAGCCTTAAAGCCACTCAGTTTACCTTAATCTGAATTTTATTATATCTATTGTAGCTCAATAAATCCTGCACTACTGAACAGGACTGTAGCCTCTGGTAATGTTTCCACACTATGGTAATTCACCGTTGTGGTCCAATGTTTGTGGGCGAGGATACAGTTGAGAGACAGGCCATTACTTGGGCCATGAAAGGCACTGATTTGTGCAAACTGAGTTTCTGGACCATTTCAAAGATAAGGATAGTGACAGTTATTGGGAACTCTTAACCAGTGCAGCTGTAGGCAAATGAATGGTAGCAAGATTAGAGCCTTTCAGTACGTAGGCTGTGTTCCTTGAGTCCGGGAAATGCAAGACATTCATGTTTGACTGAAATATACATTTACGTGGGAAAACATTGTGTACCTCCAAAGTGAACGTCTCTTTTGCAGCTGCTAAATGCTTTCTAAAAGTAAGCACGTCCGTCTTTTTCAAACAAATAAAAGTGTCTCCAATTTTGTAAAAGGGATGAAGAACAGGTGCACCGATGTACAAAAACAGTAATCACCCGAGGGACAGTTTATCATGAGCATGAAAAGGAAATATGTTTGGGGATCTGAAAGACTTTGTAATGTTCCTACTACAAAGGAAGTATCAGGCTTTCAGCTCACAATGTGGGTGGCGATGTTCTGCTCCTAGCCCATTTTGCTTCTTTTGATCCAGTTATTGAGTACATCACCTTTGCCAGCAAAAGTCTTTCCATGCTGTGCTGCCAGCATCTCCTGCTGTACTCTCCAGAGTGCAAAGAAATGTGTGTGTAGCTAATAGTCAAGGGGAAACATCTGCGACATCCCATGTTATCTAGTGATATGTGTTCTGCATTTACTAGTTGTCACGTACATGTAGTAATATACACTGATTTGCCAGGAAAAACACTTTACATTTTTATCCCACCAGTGTTTTTTGCTCTTATATTCAGTTATTGTGTCTACTTCCGTCTGAAACATGTGGGACCTGGTTGCCGCCTGCAAAGCTGGAGCAGACAGCTTGAACAAGAACAAATGGTGTGTGTAGAGTGTCAGGCGGAGGCGACTACTGCTAGTGGAAGGTGCCAGGGGGATGGTGTGGCAGGTGCCAGGTAAGTGGAACAAGAAGGTTAAGTTTCTTTTAACTATGTTTTAATATATCTCTGCTTACATCTATTTGCTTTTAGACTGTAAGCCCTCACGGACAGGGCCCTCCTTACCATCTTGTCTTAAATTGTATTGTGCCTGTAATGTTTTCCTTATATTGTAAAGCGCTGTGCAAACTATTGGCGCTATATAAATCCTGTATAATAATAATAATTTGATTTAGCCATATTATATGACTTACCAGAATATATCTATTCTGACATTTTACATTTTAGTCCACACAACTTTTTTGTCTACTGCTCCTCTGAGCCCGCTGGTGCTGCCACACTATGTTATATCACTTCTTGATTATTTTAAGTTTTCTTTTAAGTTTTAACTGTACCCTGCTGAGATTTTCATTAATTTCCTGTCCCAGAGACACAACAGGATATGAGATGAAATCTATTTAAGATGAGGGTTAATCCCCTCTTAGAAATTTGTCAGCCCCTGTGATAACCTGTTCAGTGACAAAACATACAATAACTAACATACAAACTATAAAATGTAGGATTTACTGTCACGATTAGTGAATGTGCTTGTGTTTAATGCACAGGATGTTTGGCAAATTTGTCACAAAGTTCACAGATTGCAAACGATATTGCGAACCATCTAGGAGGTCAATGGGAGGTACATTTTAAAAATCAATTTTGCCCATTTAAAGGCTCACAGTCAAGGCATTGTCTAATAAAAGGCATGGGGAGCTGGGCAGTGCCTGGGCTTAAAGTAAAATACAAAATTCCTTTAAACAACATGCTTGGGGATGTCCTAAACCTGAACATAAAGTGGCACATGTGTAGGATGCACTACAGTAAAAGTGACATTGCAGAAAAAAAAATACAAACCAGACCCTTATCAAGGCAAGGCACCTTGTCCTCAAGTTAGAGAACAAGGGTCTCATCCTCACATCCAGTCCCTAAGAGGAAGTGAAAGTCTGGGGGTTGGGGGTTAGATGAACTTATCGTACTCTGGAGGTCTCCTTTAAAATATTTTTCATTTCCCCTCTAGGTGAATGAGTAAGCGGAACATAGCCCCAGGTTACTTAGACACAAACACGCAAAAATGATAGTGACAAGTATTTTTCAATCTCCCTCCCATGGTGTCAATCACTTTGTCTAGCGATGTAGATCTAGCATCATTCATGATGAACAATGACGACAACACAAACACAATGAGGCGTGCTGAATATCAACAAGCTAGCCAGTGGTGCTGCCCAACGTCATTCGGCAGCTTGCTTACAATTTGAAACAAGTGGTTGGCAGCAGGATCATCGGTCGCTAGGACCCCTCTATAAGCTATCCAAAGCTAAAAAAAAAAAAAAAAAGTTTTGGCTTCAGATGAACTAACATCAGGTTATAAACCATGAATTTCCCTTGCTGTGGTTTAATAACCTTATTTGTTTATTCATTGCAGGACATTTTGGACAGTTGCATTACTCCCTAGATGTCAAGGCTCATGGATACAGGAAGACCTCAGAGAAGATTGCATGTGCCATTCATTCTCCTTCCTATTCGTGTGACCAGGATCATCACATGGGGCTTTTGGGCAGACACAACTTACCATGCCTGTCAAAGCACAAAGACAAATAGTTTACCTCTCAGATACCTACCTCTGCAATTTGCCTCTTGAAGGAGCCTGTCCTCCTTTTTTAATAATCTTACTATTGTTTAATAATATGTGAGTACATGTGTTTGGCAGTGATGTCATGAGGTCACATGTCTGATGTTTTCTCCGATTGCTGATTTATTAGTTTTATTTCTAAACAATGTTCATCAAGGGTAAGATTAGCTCCTAGATTTGGGTTAACCAGGTACGTTTAGAATCCTCGGGCTTCTTTACTGTACTATATAATTTGAGATGAAAAAGACCAAGACAATACAAATGAAGCACGAAGGAAAATGGAAAATGATAGCACCTTATGAATGTATAACCAAAATATGGGCAAAATATTGTTAGTTACCTGGCTGTTATGCTGACCCTCTGGGGTCAATACAGTCACTAACCAAGTACAATTACGCAAACCAAGAAATGTAGAAAATTGCAATTTGAAAGCTTGCTGCAGCATAATAAGAGGTAAAAAAAAAAGAAAATGGCAGCCATCCTGTTTCTCACATGACAGATTTGCTTCAAAGTGTAAATCCAGGTAAACAGCTAAATACACAAATTAATAAAACTATGAATCTCAGAAAAAAAAAAAATAGGAAAAACAGTTACATGTAACATAGAGATTATCATGAAGTGGTGCATTTATATGTATTACCTTATATGACAAGGATTAGTTATAATTAAAATTAAGTTAGTTAGTTATAATTAAAATTAAGTAGTTTTTACTTATCAGAAGAGTAAATATTCATTCTGAAATAGAAGCAAAAAAAGGAAACAGCCCCAGTCTGATTAACCTGGAGCTGGATGAGGCGAATTGGAAGGATAGTCTAAATGGGAAATGTTATACAGAATTGTAATAAGAAATTTAACTGTGAAATATTTCAAAAGTACAATTTACTGCAACTCTTATTTTCACCATTTTAAAGTGCATCTTACCAGTCCAGGCTTTTTCTTCCTTTATTCTAACCTAGCAATCATTTAACCCCTTGAACGCTCCTTCCTGTCTAGGCCATTTTTCAGTATTCAGCGCTGAGGTAATTTGACTGACATTTAATCAGTCATGTAATGTTTAAGTGTTGTTTTCACATGTAGGCGCACCTGATGCATGTTTGCATTTGTATGTGCGTGTAGGTGGGATTTAAAAAAAGGTTTTGTGATTTTAAATGTTTTTAGGTGTGATTTTAATTACCTAATTTTTTACACTTAACTTTATTGCCATCACATAGGGTCTAATATGTCTAGAGCTGCAACAGTTAATCGATTTAGTCGATTAAAATCGACGATTGAAAACGTTGGCAACGTTTTCGATTGTCGATTCGTCGGCTATCGATTGATTTACCTGTTCGGGGCTGTTCCGGGCTCCACATGCGGCCTGAGCCACACGTCACACGCTGCTCCCGCTGCGGCCGCCGTGCCCACGGCACAGGCCGCGTAAGCCACGCCCACCGCACAGGACGCTGAAGCCGCGCACGCCGCTGCTCTACTTCCTGACGCGATCTCCCTCACTCGTCGCTGGCCCGCCGACAATCGAGGGCCCACCTTCTGAAGCCAGTGGTGGACGGAGCTGCAGTGTGGAACAGGTGTGCGGGGATATAGTGGTGGAATAGGTGTCAGTGTGGAACAGCTGTGTGGAGAGGCAGTGGTGGAATAGGTGTATGGGGGTGCAGTGTGGACCAGGTGTATGGGGGTGCAGTGTGGACCAGGTGTCAGTGTGGAACAGCTGTGTGGAGAGGCAGTGGTGGAATAGGTGTATGGGGGTGCAGTGTGGACCAGGTGTATGGGGGTGCAGTGTGGACCAGGTGTCAGTGTGGAACAGCTGTGTGGAGAGGCAGTGGTGGAATAGGTGTATGGGGGTGCAGTGTGGACCAGGTGTATGGGGGTGCAGTGTGGACCAGGTGTCAGTGTGGAATAGCTGTGTGGAGAGGCAGTGGTGGACCAGGTGTATGGGGGTGCAGTGTGGACCAGGTGTATGGGGGTGGAGTGGTGGAATAGGGGTGCAGGGATGCAGTGGTGGAACAGGGGTGCAGTGGTGGAGCGGGGGTGCGGTGGTGGAAAAGGGGTATGAGGGTGCAGTGTGAAACAGGTGTATGAGTGTGATGTGGTGGAATAGGTGTTTTTTAGGGGTGCTGTGTTGGAACAGGTGTACAAGGGTGCTGTGTGAAACAGGTGTATGGGTGCAGTAGTGGAATAGGTGTGGGGGTGCTGTGGGGGAACAGGTGTACAAGGGTGCTGTGTGAAACAGGTGTATGGGTGCAGTAGTGGAATAGGTGTGGGGGTGCTGTGGTGGAACAGGTGTACAAGGGTGCTGTGTGAAACAGGTGTATGGGTGCAGTAGTGGAATAGGTGTGGGGGTGCTGTGGTGGAACAGGTGTACAAGGGTGCTGTGTGAAACAGGTGTATGGGTGCAGTAGTGGAATAGGTGTTTGGGGGTGCAGTAGCGGAATAGGTGTGGGGGTGCTGTGTGTAGCAGGTGTATGGGTGTGAAGCGGTGGAACAGGTGTATGAAGGTGCAGCGAGGAATAGGTGTATTGGCGTGCAATGGTGGAATAGTTGTGTGGGGGTGCCGTTGTGGAACAGGAGTACAGGGGTGCTATGGTGGAACAGGTACGAGTTACGCTACGCACGCCGCG
>NW_017307493.1:305550-312008 GCF_000935625.1 Nanorana parkeri | reverse complement strand
TTCCTCTATAGCTGGTGGTATTCTCCATTGCGCTGTATAATGTATTTTTGCTGGGATTTGTTCCTCTATAACTGGTCAGTGGTAATCTGCATTGCGCAGTATAAATCATTATACAGCGCAATGGAGAATACCACCAGCTATAGAGGACTACAAATCCCAGCAATAATACATTATATACAGCGCAATGCAGAATAACGCCAGCTACAGAGGACTACAAATCCCAGCAATAGTACATTATAGTATAATGTACTATTGCTACATTCCTCTATAGCTGCTGGTATTCTGCACTGCGCCGCTGTATAATGTACTATATTGCACACCACACTTTTTTTTAACTTCCACCGCGCCAAGCTTGCTCCCGTGATGGACTACAATCTTAACACAAACTAGTCGTCAATCACTGGAGCCTTTTTTTTTTATCCGATTAACCGATTAATCGAACTTAATAATCGGCCAACTAATCGATTATGAAAATAATCGTTAGCTGCAGCCCTAAATATGTCCCCTATAGGATAGCACAGATACAATGACAGGTCCTCTTGACAATGACATCAGAGTTTTATTAGACCCCTAATGTCACCTAGGGACCCCAAAGAAGCTGAATGAAGCAAGGATTGTGCTGTTCTAGCAGCAGGAGGAATGACAGACTAAACCCAGAAGTGATGTAATGCACATCGCTTCTGAGTTCAGTGATCGGAGGGGAGATCAGCAAACTTCCAGCAGCTGATCTAAGCAAACTTCCAGCAGCTGATCTAAGTGCAGAGATCCACCATGCCGGCCCTGGGCCCACACGGGGGACAGTGGAGCCTAGGATAGCCAGCTGCGGTGGTAGAAGGGAGGGATGCACACTTCTCAACAACCATAAAAGCAATCGAATAGCCCTGTCCGCGAGCGGGAAAAGATGTTTAAAAATGGCCACAGGTCCTCAAGTGTGAGCCATCGTAATTTAACAACACATTTCACATCCCTTCATGTCTATGCTTTTTTTTCTCCTGTATTGATGGGGGCAGCGATGGTTATCACATAGGCTGCACTTTAAATATGTCTGCCTTTGTTCACTTCTATTACATGGCAGACTGATGGGCTTAACAGTTTACACAATAGAAATAAGGTTCTTTGTGCTTTCTTTAAGCTCACAGGAAATGACGAGGGCACAGTATTTTTGGCAAGATCACCATGTATTTTCTGTACTTGCTGAAAATGTTATTTGCCTGCAAATGAAAACTAATTCAGCCACCACATCTAAAGAACTGGTAACCTGCTATATATTTCAGTTTTGTTTCGCTGTTTAGATTCTCTTTAATCTAAATTCTGTAACAGCAAACTTATACATACTGGCTACAAATTTCTCTCATTCAAAAGAAAATGACAAGCAATTACATCTCTGATAAGTTAGTAATACGGTAGTCACATTTAACTTGACTTATCCTGTAATGTTGAAGATACAGAGAAAGCTGCTTGAATGAGCAGCACAACATCTACAACATTACAGAACAAGTCCAGATGAATGTTACCAACTACTATACAAGCTATAGCATGACCTGGACAAAAAGAGAACCTTCAAACACATATCCTAACTTGTTAGTTGTTTTCCTAACCATATATTGTTTTATTTATTGTTTATGTATTTCAACATTTATATTGGTCTTCTTAAATGAAAACACCCTTAAGAAATGTCACAAGAAACAACACATACTGTTTTTTGCCTTTAGACGCAGTCAACCTCCTGGTCTGTTCTAATACTACTGCCGTCACAAAAACATTGTAGGCTGACTGTTCTTGTGTCTCTTGTCCACCAAGTGAAAAAGATCTGTGTACTGCAGCACTGCAGCTTGGTTAGTTGCAGCAAGTGTTGACACTAAACTCAGAAGTTAAAGGATTCTTAAAGGCTGGGCGTTTACTTTAATACATTACCTGCATTAGGGTAAAAACCACCCAGTACCTTTTTGTGTCGTCACCGCTGCCGATCCCCGAAGCAATCCTCCGTCCCGAACTTCCAGGTTGCAGGGGGAGCGACCCATTTGCGGCACGGCTAGGAATGAGCACGCATGGGTGCCGCCATAGCAGCCACTTAGTTGATGGAGCCACCCGTGCAGGGGGCAGTAGGAAGAGCTATACGGGGACCCACTGGAGAATGAGGAACTAAACATTTTTTATGAAAAACAACAAAGGATTTGCCACCACTCCAAGCTTGCTCCTGTATGGACTACACTCATTACAAATTACTAATTTAAACATGAGATTGTAGCCCATGTCATGGGAGTGGGAGTGATCTTGGAGCCGTGGCTACTTTACAAAACACATAGGGACCATAAGTAGTCACCCTCCAAAAAGCTACAGCTGAGTGATACACAAATAAGATACATTTTTCTTAATAGTTAAGGGACTCGAATGCAGTTTTAAAATGTAACTCCTGAGTTTCAGTGTCACTTTAATCATGCCTCTTGTAGTTGAGTGGGTTCAAAAAGATGCAAAGCCTTGTAGATGGCATGGCATGTTTCAGTTACATGAAAGATATAGACATGGTTGCTGTAGTCCACCCATTCCCAGCATATTTAACATTCTACACTGGCGGAAAAGGCCAAGAAGGGGGTTCTTCTGAAGGCACAACCTAACTTGGAGAGGTTTGAATCACTAGAGGGTTTTCAACCTTCCAAACACTTTTTAAGTGTCAATTACATAAAAATTACACTTAAAATATGGAGTATTTTATGTCAAGTCCGTAAAGCTACCCTTCAATGCAAGAGTGATTTGAAACATTGTCCATATTTTTCCTCACTAAGTAGTACTACCGTGTCTAGTCAGATATGGAATAAAATAGCTAGGTTTTGATGCACATATATTAAAAGTTTAGCATTGGATAAAGACAGCTCCACTACAAACTGATGAAAATGACATCCACCACTTTCTATTGCCCTAAATTATGTGCTCCTCCTGAAACAACACCAAGGCTTGTGCTGCAGACACCACCCTCACCTCCGCCCTATAGGTCTTAAAGCTAAACTCTGGGAAAAAAATATTTAACTGAAATATATTCTAATAGCTACCAGGGATATACATAACCCTTGTGTGCACCAAATGCCTTTCCAAACGCAGATATTGACTTTTAAAAGTAGTGTAGTGATAACATGACTAAGCTGTACACAGCTTGTGCAGAGAGCAGAGCTGTGGGTAGGACCCAAAAGGTCCTCCCACTACAGGATGTCTGCAGTAATCTACATGGGGGCAGATACAAGACCAGTCACCCTGCACAAAGAAAGAGAGCAGTAGTGACTGTTCTGTCTTACAGGAAGCTCATGTACAAAGGGAAATTATAGAAGTTTCACAGCTGGAAGAAACACACAAAAGACGCCACAAGTCTAGTAAGAATACACAAACCCCTTTGTATTTAGACAATAGTTTTTAGCCAAGATTTCAGTTTTAGCAATCTGTTCACTTCTGGAGGTATTCCCAGCACAGCTGAGAGGAAATACTGAGAGTCCAAGTCCGAGACACACACAAGTTTATGGTTAAAGTAAAAAGATCAGAGAGTACTGCATACATTAAAAAGTGAAAATATATTTATTTGTAGCAAAATAATAAACAATACTATTAAGAACACTTGTTTTAAATGATTATTTTGTTTATTGTGCCCTATGAGATAAGATATAACCATGATGACAGCACAATTGGAGCAATACTTGCAGAAAGGCCTAAGCTAACACTAGAGGTTTCATTGCCACATCTGCTATAAGTTAGGACAGTTAAAATATTAAGAGTACATGAGGTCTTACACACTAGGCCATTACATTTGCTAGGGTTCCCTACTGTTTGGTCATGAACTTAAAATACTGCATTTTATTACATACAGAAAGGCATTACTTTAATTGAGCGAAGAATGAAATCATAGATTTCATAGATCGTAGGATGTAGGGGAAGATAATCGCTAGAGAGCCAGGTAGAGCCAAAGAGGCAAGATGGACATCTCCTGTTCCCCACTATTCTCTATTGTAAATGTGGAAGCAGTCAATGTTCTGTTTCTAGGATATGCACTAAAGACTTCTTCTGTGTGCCTAGCATATAAAAGATCTTTCCCGTTAGAGAAGAAACTTATGAGTACCTTAAATATATCACAAGTGAAATATACACTGTCTTTTGGAGCTGAAATAGCTGAAAACGAGCATAAAATTGTAGTAAGTCATTCACTGGGAGAGAGATCAGGATGTCACTTTGTGGCTTCACGGTTCTCTGTGGTAAAACACATTTATATACAATGAAATAATAAATATATTCAGCTGCCCAAGTCTGCAGCAGAAGGGCAATGTCTCCAGTACAGTCCCATTTTCATCTTCATATGGCAATGTCCTAAGCCATGTAATTCAAGTTCCTCCTGTAGCTGAACTAGCTCCTCCCTCAGGGAGCCCAGAGTAAGCCGAGTGTCAACTTGTGTTAGTACTTCATGAGCCCTGAGAATAAGCCCTCCTCGAACCAACAAACCTAAAATGGCAGAATGAACCCGCGAACACCCAGAAGCTGCAAGCCATGAAACACACAGGGAACCTGGAAATGGCAACAAGTGTTAGGAACAAACATTTTGCTAATCAAATTAATCCTTTTTTGTCTTTACCATTGTGTAGTATATGGGGCAATCTAAACATTGGTGTTCCAATATCAGCTGGCTTGGATGACATTTCTAAAACATAGGAATACCAGAAGACAACCCTAAATATTCTTAGCACAAGTATCAAACAGACAGTGTGTCCTGTCAATGAATACTATTCCTCTAAGAGAAGGCCATCACTGGGTGTGTCTGCAATACTTTGCCCACTAAAACAGTATGGGTGGGCTTGTTCATACAAAGATACTTAAAATTTTTTTTTTCCACAGCTGGATTAACCCTACAATTCCAACTGAAATCTTTCAAGGGTGATTAACTCCATCTTCCTATGCATTACATCACAATTCACTTTAAAGTACAGAACTTACCATGCTGATTTGTCCAACTGTGGTATCCTCTTAACTGCTCCCTTACTATGGTGGTAGTTGACTGAACCCACTGCAGCAAGACAGAGTGCAAGGTGTGTGCCATGACACTCATCAAGTCATAAAGCAATGGATGCAGTAGGGAGCAAAGGAAATTGGGATCTGCAAACATATTGGGTTCATCTTCCTCATACAGGGCAAGAGATCTGTGAAAACACAGAAAGAATATCACAGATGTTTTTGCAAAGATATTAAAAAGGAAAACAGTCACTTTGCCCATTCAAGCCAGAGTAACAGGTTTTCTATATAGGCAACCTCCTCAGCTAAAAATACGTTACCCCTGCTGCCCTGTTTGCAAGCTGGAGCCCTAAGAAATACCTGGTACTTTTCCTTCCACTATGCAGCATTGGATGTAAGAACAGCTAATCACTGGGCTGGATGCTGTCAAGTGGGGGGTGTAGCTCTATATAAGCCCCGACACATAATGACACAGTGGTTTTTACTCAGGGCTGCAGTTAGGAAACGGACAGCATGGATGTCGGCTATAAAGAGAACCTGTTGTTTCCCTTCATAGTAAAATACATTTTCGAGCAAATAGCAATTGGGAAAGTGAAGCACAACCATACAGCAATTACCTTTCATGGTACTAAATGAAAATCCTATTTATAAAGGCTATTGCAATTCGCATGTCATTATAACTAAAAACTGCCATGTGCAATAATCCTATTTTGCCATTACTGGTAACTGTTGCCAGCTGTATTTAGAGACTGAAGCAAGCACAATACAAAGTCAATTACCTTGCATGAAGAGAGGATAGTACAGTGTGCAGATCACATGTAGGCAGATGATGTATTAAAGCATGAAAGGTCCCCTCGTAGCCCCAGAAACTGTTCCTCAGAAGTTCCAGGAGACAAACAATGGCCCAGTCAGTATGTAAAGTTATTTCAGGTGGCCGATTCAAAGCCGATACAGCAAATTTTGTAGTAAGTTCTCGGACACCTCTGTCCTCATCTTGGAGCAAATTTACTGCACATAATACGGCTCTATCATAGAAAGCAGACATGAGAAAAGGACCACAAGAGTAATGAAAGAAGAAATGAATAATACACTAATAGTGAGAACTTCTTACCTCACTGCCAGTTGTACAAGCTCAGAAGTACCACACTTGAGGGCTAGTATCACCAGGTCAGCTCCAGCCAATTGTAGTGAATCTGCTGCAGCTAGCCGCAATTTCTCGCAGGAAATGGCTGGGTCTGCACAAGCTGTCAGAACAGACAGCCAGCGGGCAACTAGCGAGAGGTCATCCAGAACTTTTCTACAAATAAAAAAATCAAAGCAATAACGCCACGCATTTTGCAAGAACCTTTGAAAAAATACAAACCTGACATTCCAAACTATTGTACAAATGAAACATGCAAATAACTTAATCTCATCCTTGTTTCTTAGCAGAGGGCTAGTTATCTATATGGGCAAATAAAAAAAAAATGCAGCTAAAA
>NW_017307493.1:277997-305481 GCF_000935625.1 Nanorana parkeri | reverse complement strand
ACCTAGCCCCAACCCAAACCCATAAAAACAAAGTCATGACAAAAATGGAACACTTCCCCCTATCATGTAAGGTTCACAGAACTTTCAATAAATAGAACCCAAGAATTAGATAATACAAATAAGGGTCAAAATGGGATCTGTCTGAACTCCCATTAATGCAGATCCTGATATTTAATGTGGAAGTTCACACTCATCAGTTAACTTAAAGAGCCATATAACGCATGTACCTTGATAAATACATAGCACGATGACTTCTGTCCAGTAATTAGCATTGGAAACAAGCAGCCATTTACCAGTAACACCATGCAACCCATGGTGTCCCTCAGCCCTCCCATAGTATGTACATCTTGTGATTGTAAAGCCTGACTAGGAAATACTTTCTCTGTGCCTCATGCTGTCAAAGACACAGATAGCACAAAGTGTGAGTTGCTTGATATCACTGGTAAATCACCATTACATAGTTAGTCAGGATGAAAAAAGACACAAGTCCATCGAGTCCAACCTATAGAGATACAGATACCGTCTGTTTGCAATGCCGATTGCTGGGCAACCCGGATCGTGGACAGAAATCAAACATGGTGCTATCCATTTATGCAGGTACATGTGTTACATGACTGTTTAAAGTTCACTGATGATTTCTAGGGTAAACTCCCACATTAAGTACAAAGCAAGTGAGGACAAATAGTGATAGCTTGGATAATGTCCCAGTGGCATCACTTTTACAGTTAGGACAACGCATCAGGCGGAACCCAGGTAGATGATATCTGTGGAGTATCTCATGAGGTAAGAGTACCACCAAAGTCCTCGGAAACTGTGTGCATTTATATATTCTATACAACACAGTGGGCCTATGGGGTTGACATTATAATACAGATATGGTAGGTAATATACAAGAAGTTGTTTTGATATTATATCCAATCAGATCCACCCCATAATTTCTCCATGTTTAACATTTACAAGCACCGGTATCAGACTCTCACTTACTCATATGTCAGCAGCAGGCTGAGTGTGGCCAGTGCATAGCCTTGGAGCTGAGGTCCTCCTTTTCTAGACTCCAGGAGGCGGAGGAGGACGTTGGCACACTTGCTTTTGGTGTGGGGAGGGTATTGAACAGGGGGAGACGGACAGACTCTGTGCAGATGGACATAGCTCTCTAAATACATGGTGAGTTTTAAAGGGTGATCTTCTCCCAACATTTGGTATAACGTATTCTGGAATGTAAACATATGCACAATGTGATAGGAAAAGGAAGAAGGAACAGAGCTACAAGGATGAAAACCATCATGCATTGCAAGCAGGCATGGTAATAAGCTGGAGTTTGAAAACATTCCAACTTGAGTGAGAAATACAATAGAACCCGTAACCCCAGGCAGCAAGACCAAGTCATTAAACCATTTACCAAAACCACAGAGATATGAACCCAGCTTCTCAGTTATACGGTAAAGAAAGGACATGGACATCTATCCAGCGAGACCAGATGTATTTGAATTTATGCATAGAATAGCATAAAAAATACACGTGTCTTTCATAGGAAATGCATTTTCTTAATTCAGCTAGCCATTAAGCAACTGTGGGCAGATTTGGAGAGATCCATGTCACTACTATCATTCTCCTAGCAGCGAATAGTGATCTAGTGAGCCCAATACATATAGACTTATCGAACTCGGAGGATTCCAAATAACCGAGGATACAAGCCAGAGGATTGACACTTAATTTTTCAATTTAGGACACCTTCATAAGAGATGAATAAGGGAGCCTTGCGTGTGACCACATCTACCACAATTGGGATCAGATCTAGCACCTATTTTGCAAAGGAATTCAGGAGTGTGATAAACCCTGTGTAGGATAAAGAGCTGAGTAAATCTATGTGAGATGGAGAGTGACACCTGTTGGGCAGACTGCAAAACGTCCTTCCCAGACCTCCGAATGAGGACCTACATCCACCTCCCACCTACCTTTACACAACAAGGTAGGTGGGAGGTCCTGGTATCAAAGTTGCACAAGGGGTCCCCATTATGCTATGTGTAGTAGTTGAGTAGCAAGGATGTAGACCCAGGGGTTCGGGGTCGTGAGACCCTCTGTATCTTTGGGGTACTGTAAATATTCCAGTTTGATCCTAGGGAATTTACTTTTCCATATTAGCATTGACCCTCCAAAACAAGGCAGAGAGTTTCCAACAAGCTGAGTTATGGTAAAGCAGGTAGGGCCTCCAAATCATTTTCGAAAGGATAGTTTGGCCAACTACAGGAAGAAAAATTGTACAACAGAGTTTGCATTGGGAATTAAATATAGCAAGCAAGGGTGAGATTGAGAGAGACGCAGTCCGCAATTCGATTCGAGATCAGTACGCCAAGATATGTTTTTGAGATGCGAGTTTGATATGTGACAGCATCGGGCTAAGAGAATCCGCATAAGGGTCCAAAGGGAGTAACAGACTTTTCCCAATTAATGCGTAACCTTGAGTATCTGCCAAACAGTATTAGGGAACATGGCGCAGGAGAGGGTAAAGTGGGTATCAGACAGAAGTGGAAACATTTCTTTGGCATAGAGAGCCACCTTTTCTTCACACTGGGCCCAACGAAAACCTACCACCCCCAAAGATTGATTCAGTAGACCAGCCAGGGTTTTTTTAGTCATGGCAAAAAGCAGCTGTGACAGAGGGCAATGGAAAAGGAAGATAAGTGAATACCATTTACACGAAAAGAGCCCATTTTTCCAAGCAATTGAACCCAGCTACAGAAGGATTTCCCAGGTCACAATATACTGTCAACAGCTTTAACAGCATCAAGAGCCAGTAATGCCCTGTTACCAGTAACATCTATAAGGGCCTGAATGTGTGTTTTATATATTGGTAGCCGTGAAAAGATTTGGCATGAAGCCAATTTTGTCCGAGTGTATAAAGGTGCCCATACACTGCTCGATTCTCGTACGAGAATCGGGCGAAATCCCGCGATCGTACGAGAATCGAGCAGTGTGAACTAAGACGTGCGACCGTTTCTACTGTACGGTCGCACGTCTTTTGTCAAGCCAACATGTTCGAAAACCCGCCGAGAATCGTACGATTCTCGGCGGGTTTCTAGCCTGCTCGCCCGATAGCTGCGGAACGGGCCTGTGTGCGCACGCGCACACTGCCCGTTCTGCATTGCCGTCATCGGAAGCCCGCCCCTCAGCGTGGCGGGCTTTCGATGATCGCAAGTACGATCTGCCCGTCCAAGGTGGGCAGATCGTACGGGCTTTCAAGAAGCATACGACCATCGCAAGACAAAAGTCTTGCGATGGTCGTAAGGTGTATGGGCACCTTAATAGTGGTAATGACCATGTTAAGCCTGTTGGCTAATACTTTAGCCAGGATTTCCACGTTTGTAGACAACAAGGATATAGGTCTGCATGAATCTGGAAACAGAGCATCCTTATCTTGTTTCGGAATCAGTACAATATCTGGTACATAAATGGCGGTAGCTGACCAGCAGTAAAGGAATCATTTAGGGTAGTCAGACGAGTCAGAAGCAGAGACGGCTCTTTTATTATTAGGCGGTCGCCTTACTTAGGCCTTGCGGCCGCCTAATTTGCCCTACCGGCATATTACCTTGCAGCCAGGTAACGTTATGAGCTCTCAGCCCTGTCGCTGTCAAACTGAGTTTGACAGCGACAGGGTTGAGAGCTCATCCGTTTCCTCAGTCCGTCCATTCGGCTGGTGGACTTCTGGAACTCCGCCCATCAGCCAATAGGAATCGATCTCACCCCTCCCATCCACTGCGCGAGGATCCCAATCTGGCTGGGAGGGCGGAGTTCAATCTGGCTGGGAGGGCGGAGTTCAGTCTGGCGGGGAGGGCGGAGTTCAAGCTGGCTGGGAGGGCGGAGGTCAATCTGGCTGGGAGGGACGGAGTTCAATCTGGCTGGGGGGGCGGAGTTCAATCGGGCTGGGAGGGCGGAGTTCAGTCTGGCGGGGAGGGCGGAGTTCAAGCTGGCTGGGAGGGCGGAGGTCAATCTGGCTGGGAGGGACGGAGTTCAATCTGGCTGGGGGGGCGGAGTTCAATCGGGCTGGGAGGGCGGAGTTCAGTCTGGCGGGGAGGGCGGAGTTCAAGCTGGCTGGGAGGGCGGAGGTCAATCTGGCTGGGAGGGACGGAGTTCAATCTGGCTGGGGGGGCGGAGTTCAATCGGGCTGGGAGGGCGGAGTTCAGTCTGGCGGGGAGGGCGGAGTTCAAGCTGGCTGGGAGGGCGGAGGTCAATCTGGCTGGGAGGGACGGAGTTCAATCTGGCTGGGGGGGCGGA
Source organism: Nanorana parkeri (assembly GCF_000935625.1). Taxonomy (NCBI): domain Eukaryota; kingdom Metazoa; phylum Chordata; class Amphibia; order Anura; family Dicroglossidae; genus Nanorana; species Nanorana parkeri. The sequence continues at coordinate 301,209 of NW_017307493.1, read as the reverse complement.
GTTCAATCGGGCTGGGAGGGCGGAGTTCAGTCTGGCGGGGAGGGCGGAGTTCAAGCTGGCTGGGAGGGCGGAGGTCAATCTGGCTGGGAGGGACGGAGTTCAATCTGGCTGGGGGGGCGGAGTTCAATCGGGCTGGGAGGGCGGAGTTCAGTCTGGCGGGGAGGGCGGAGTTCAAGCTGGCTGGGAGGGCGGAGGTCAATCTGGCTGGGAGGGACGGAGTTCAATCTGGCTGGGGGGGCGGAGTTCAATCGGGCTGGGAGGGCGGAGTTCAGTCTGGCGGGGAGGGCGGAGTTCAAGCTGGCTGGGAGGGCGGAGGTCAATCTGGCTGGGAGGGACGGAGTTCAATCTGGCTGGGGGGGCGGAGTTCAATCGGGCTGGGAGGGCGGAGTTCAGTCTGGCGGGGAGGGCGGAGTTCAAGCTGGCTGGGAGGGCGGAGGTCAATCTGGCTGGGAGGGACGGAGTTCAATCTGGCTGGGGGGGCGGAGTTCAATCGGGCTGGGAGGGCGGAGTTCAGTCTGGCGGGGAGGGCGGAGTTCAAGCTGGCTGGGAGGGCGGAGGTCAATCTGGCTGGGAGGGACGGAGTTCAATCTGGCTGGGGGGGCGGAGTTCAATCGGGCTGGGAGGGCGGAGTTCAGTCTGGCGGGGAGGGCGGAGTTCAAGCTGGCTGGGAGGGCGGAGGTCAATCTGGCTGGGAGGGACGGAGTTCAATCTGGCTGGGGGGGCGGAGTTCAATCGGGCTGGGAGGGCGGAGTTCAGTCTGGCGGGGAGGGCGGAGTTCAAGCTGGCTGGGAGGGCGGAGGTCAATCTGGCTGGGAGGGACGGAGTTCAATCTGGCTGGGGGGGCGGAGTTCAATCGGGCTGGGAGGGCGGAGTTCAGTCTGGCGGGGAGGGCGGAGTTCAAGCTGGCTGGGAGGGCGGAGGTCAATCTGGCTGGGAGGGACGGAGTTCAATCTGGCTGGGGGGGCGGAGTTCAATCGGGCTGGGAGGGCGGAGTTCAGTCTGGCGGGGAGGGCGGAGTTCAAGCTGGCTGGGAGGGCGGAGGTCAATCTGGCTGGGAGGGACGGAGTTCAATCTGGCTGGGGGGGCGGAGTTCAATCGGGCTGGGAGGGCGGAGTTCAGTCTGGCGGGGAGGGCGGAGTTCAAGCTGGCTGGGAGGGCGGAGGTCAATCTGGCTGGGAGGGACGGAGTTCAATCTGGCTGGGGGGGCGGAGTTCAATCGGGCTGGGAGGGCGGAGTTCAGTCTGGCGGGGAGGGCGGAGTTCAAGCTGGCTGGGAGGGCGGAGGTCAATCTGGCTGGGAGGGACGGAGTTCAATCTGGCTGGGGGGGCGGAGTTCAATCGGGCTGGGAGGGCGGAGTTCAGTCTGGCGGGGAGGGCGGAGTTCAAGCTGGCTGGGAGGGCGGAGGTCAATCTGGCTGGGAGGGACGGAGTTCAATCTGGCTGGGGGGGCGGAGTTCAATCGGGCTGGGAGGGCGGAGTTCAGTCTGGCGGGGAGGGCGGAGTTCAAGCTGGCTGGGAGGGCGGAGGTCAATCTGGCTGGGAGGGACGGAGTTCAATCTGGCTGGGGGGGCGGAGTTCAATCGGGCTGGGAGGGCGGAGTTCAGTCTGGCGGGGAGGGCGGAGTTCAAGCTGGCTGGGAGGGCGGAGGTCAATCTGGCTGGGAGGGACGGAGTTCAATCTGGCTGGGGGGGCGGAGTTCAATCGGGCTGGGAGGGCGGATCGTCAGAGACGTAGTCAGCAACGGCTGGTCCTGCACGTTCCCGCCCGCGAGACGCTCCCTGCACAGTCCTGGCGAGAGGCAGCCTTCACAAGCTACAGAAATGGTGAGAACCCTGTGGAGACCTTAGAGAGCCCTGGTTTAACCAGGGCTCTGTGGGGTCTCACCAGCTGTCTGTGGGGTCTAACAAGGCTGGTTAGACCCCCACAGAGCCCTGGTGAGACCCCACAGCACTCTGCTACCCTGGTGAGACCCCCTCAGAGACCTTGTGAGTCCCCAGAGAGCCTTGGTGAGACCAGGGCTCTCTGGGGTCTCACTAGGGCTCTGTGGAGTCTTTACAAGGCTGGTTAGACCCCACAGCGCCCTGGTGAGACCTCACAGAACCCTGCTACCTTGGTGAGGCCCCCTCAAAGCCTTGGTGAGACCCCACTGAGCCTGGTTTAACCAGGGCTCTGTGGGGTCTCACCAGGGCCCTGAGGGGTCTCACCAGCCTGGTGAGACCCCTCAGAGCCCTGGTGAGACCCCCACAGAGCCCTGGTTAAACCAGGGCTCTATGGGGTCCCACCAGGGCTATGTGCGATTTCACCAGCCTGGTGAGACCCCTCAGAGCCCTGGTGAGACCCCCACAGAGCCCTGGTTAAACCAGGGCTCTATGGGGTCCCACCAGGGCTATGTGCGATTTCACCAGCCTGGTGAGACCCCTCAGAGCCCTGGTGAGACCCTACAGAGACCTGGTGAGACCCTACAGAGACCTGGTTATAGCCGGGCTTTGCAAGGTCTCACCAGGGCTCTGTGGGGTCTCACCAGAGCTGGCGATACACCACAGAGCCCTGTTGAGACCCCACAGAGCCATACTTTAAACAGGGCTCTGTGGGATCTCACCAGGGCTCTGTGGGGGTCTCACCAGGGCTCTGTGGGGGTCTCACCAGGGCTCTGTGGGGGTCTCACCAGCCTGGATAAACCCCACAGAGCCCTGGTGAGACCCCACAGGCCAAAATGGGGGCCTCATGTTTAGGTTTCGCCTAAGGCCTCGCAAACTCTAGAGCCGCCTCTGGTCAGAAGTAATACAGAACCATACTGCTTGTAGTCTTCAATAGGCAATCCATCAACCCCAGTGGCATTGCAATTGGGAAAGCCAGCGGTCCAGAAAATCCCTATCAGAGTCCGGGAGCAGAGGGAGGGAGATCTGGGTCAAGAAACGAGTGAGACTGTTCACAGCATATTAGGTATACTGCAGATTTTAAACTATTTTTACCCAAATGTATCCATAATTATACATTTTTTAGGTCTGCCTTATGCATCTATGTAAAAAATGCTATATATAAATGCTGGTATAATTCTGTGTAAAATATTCTCAGATGATAAGGTTGACACACCAACAAAAGAGGACTTAATACAAGGGGCCCGACACAGTACATCATGATTATACACAATGCAATTTTAACTAAGGGAGGGTCTTCTTATCCATCCAAAAAATCCTGGGATTTAGGAATGTGCCCTCTTTGCAACTGATTCACTACCTCTGGTGAAGTTCCAACTGTGGCGATTTGTATTTTGATTGGGGTTGGCCTTCAAAATGTCCAACCCAATTACATGCACTTTGTCCGCACTCTCAGTTGTACTGTCTAGGGGCAAAGGAGATGTAAGCACAACTCAGTGAAAGGGATAGAATTTGGGTTGCACATTTCCGTGTCAGTGTCGGTATTCATTGGGGCAATCTCTCCAAAAGGACACAGACAATTTGTTTTATGTAGCATGGGGTAGAGTTAGAACTTCTGGACTTCCTTCCTTTGACACCTTTGCGGAACTTAGCCCTTTCAGCCTGTTCTGGGAATGGGTTTTACCAGAACATGAAAGAAGAAGATATCTCCCAAACAGGGACAAAGACAGCACAAAAAAACCACCTACCCCTTCTTTGCTCTACTCAAGAGACTTGCAGGGAAGTGTGTAACTTCTGGCAACTAACATTGTGCCGCAATGTAACAATGCTGACAGGCAAAGAGGTTAGAGAAACATATTAACACTTTTTTTCTTTTTCGTACCTGCAATATGTCCACAAGGGAATGGCCCAGCGCAGTGGGAATATCTCCTAACTGCTGATCAATCAGCCACTTGAGCACAACTGTGTCTCCATCCAGCAGAAGTTGGCACACAAATCGGGAGGCTTCGAGGCCTGAGGGACTAGAAGCTTCATTGCAGAGGTACCGCACGCATGCTTCATGGTAAGTCTGAGCTCCCACCTATTAAGTAAAACATGATCGCAGCTTTATGGATTAGACTATCAGTCTGCCTCAAAAAAATAAAATAAATTAAAAAAAGCCTAAACCATAAAAAATAAATTCCTTATAAAATGCTCTCACCTGTGTGAATGGCTCCTTTGCACTCAACTCCTTACAGACAGCCACCTGAACTTGCCTGGCAAAATCCTCTCCACAATGAGGTGACAACAGTGTCAGAACATCCAGGAAAACATGCCGTATAAGTGGGCACTTCTGAATTGGCGACATCAGCCAGAACACTGAAAGAAGGTGCTGGGACACTTCCTGCCTAGCATCTTCTAAAATACTGAATGAAAAGGAAAATAAATTATATTTCATATCCTACCAAGACTACTCAATACAGTGGAGATCTAGATATATATGTTGTATCCACCTTCAAAAAAATAAGGGATATTTCCTTGGCCTCCAAACATTTGCTGAGCACCCAGCCTAACCATTGCCTCTTTTTTCCAGCCTGATCTCCACACAGATTGTAAATTTAGATGACAGAAATGACTCTTGGAAGATTCCCAAGACTGATGCACATAGACTTTGACACCTCTGAATGCACATTTATTTCTCATACCTTATAAGCTTCTGAAAAAAGCAATCAAATTTGCTCTGTTTCTTACAGAAAACCAGGTAGTGTATGGAAAGCATTAAAAATAGGTAAAGTGGACACAGCATGACCAAAACCCTCCAATGAGTGCTAGCTTGTATGCTCTATCAGATGTGATGAAATGTAGCCTTACAAGCCCTGATAAAGGAAGGTGGATTGTTTGGCCCCCGAATACGCACTGGATGTTTTTCTTTTTTGTGATATCTGTGGATTAATAAAATACAGTTCTGGACTACTGATGTGTTTGAATGCTCCTGCTTGTTCTATTACATGCTTTGAGAAGAGCTGCCGAACTCAGGCATTTTGGACCCACCTCTGTCTACCCAAAGTTATTTATTGATGTGTGGGCACTCATGGAAAAAGATTCTTCACTTCTGGCAGTGGGACAGGAAGAGAGGGGAAACCTTCCCACTGGAGACAATAGTAAAAAGCTGGCAGTGATTAAAAAGCCTGGTCCACATTAAAAGGAGAATTATGGGGAGAGTGAAATACACACCTTCAATGTCACACATCGGCTCTATAGATTGAGAACTGAGCGATCACATACCACTGATCACTCAGTTCATGATCTTCTCCCTGCAGAGAGTGGTGACTCTCAGTCACCGTTCCCCGCAGGGATTTCCCCCTCCCCTGTCCATGTTTTCAGCGCTGACTGGAGGAATGAACAGGGGAGGGGCCGGGCACAGCTGGTACTGGCTCTAGAAAGGCAGAGCCAGCTGTCAAATCAATATTGTCGGAATCCATCCCAGCTGTAGCGCAGTCAGCATATATTGGGCGATAGCCTGCTATATGCAGAGTTTTGGGTCACAGGAGGACAACAATAGATATGTGGCAAAATATCCAATATAGTTGCACCCTGTTAGTGTACACTTACAAGTTTCCCTTTGGAACTGAAGACAGCAGAGCATAAATGTTCTGCAATTGTCCATGTAACGCGTTGTGAGACACTCCTTCATTTCGCCGTGGAAGATCGAGTATCAGCTGAAGAAGTAAGTTCCAACAATCCTTCTGCTGTACAACAGGCACAAGAGCTCGAGCAGCAATGATACGCACTGCATAGATAGGGTTTTCTCTCAGCTCCAACAAAGGCCCTATCAGACAACTAACAACAAATAATCTGTTATAATCATAGCACATGATAACAAGGATACAGATTTTAATCAATAATGCTCTACTAAATAGGCTGTTAAGTGTAATTATGGGGGGCGGGGGGAGGAGGCTCAAGTCACCATGCCTAGCATTTCATTCTAGGTGAGCCATCTGCTGATCTGTGGCCAAGCATAAGTAGTTAAAAAAACCAAACAACTTCATCTAGATCAGTAGTCTCAATGTACCGACCCGTGGGCCAGTTGCGGCCCGTGATCCTGTACCATGTGGCCCGTAGCCAGCTTACAAGTCTGGTACACGGTCACGGACCGCGTACCAGACTTGCGGGAGCAGCTACACGGTTTGCATCTCTGCAGACCGCATTGCTGCTTCTGTGCCGGCACTCGGATCCTTTCGGCCGGCGTCTTCGCTAGACGCTGGCCGAAAGGATTAGATTAGTAAGGTTGAGAGAGAGAGAGAGAGAGAGAAAGTGTATTAGGCTCCATTCACACCTGTATCTTTAGGTGCAATTAGGGATTCCTGCATCAGGGGAACATGCGTTTCCTGCATCCGGAATACCTAATCTGGCGTTTACATGCGGGCGCTGTCACCCATTCAAGTTAATGATCAGGTGACAGCAGTTGCACACCGCATGTAATGATATGTGATATTATTACGTTTGGTTAGGAATCAGTCACTCTCACTGGACGCAATGATTGTGCATTCAGGGAGAGTGTTTTCTAACCGCATGTAATAATATCACATTTCATGCGGTGTGCAGGAGTTTACATGCAACTGATCATTAACTTGAATGGGTGACAGCGGATTCCTGCTGCAGGAAAACGCAAGTTTCTGACGCAAGAATCCCTAATCGCACCTAAACCTACAGATATAAATGGTGCCTTATTGTGTGTGTATTGGGGTCCGTAGTACCATACCGAATATAGTTAAATTTTATTTTAAAGTTTGAAATTTGTCGAGCGGCACCCATGGGAGAAAAAAATTTGTCTAGTGGCCCCCGAGGGAATCGAGTTTGAGACCCTTGATCTAGATTCTTCATTCAGCATTCAGACAGTATATACAGGAAATAAATAAGAACCTGGCATCAGTGTCTTCTCCAGGTTGTAGCTTGGCAAGAAGGGTGAGGATAGGATGTAGACTGGGGTGCAGCATTTTCTTTCTATTTCTAGCCATGTGTAGTTCCCGTAACAGAACATCCAGCAGGCCTGGAAATCTCCGTAGCAAAGCTCCGACATGCAGTGTGCTCTGCAAATTGCTATCCGTATCACTGCGCGATAACTCTAGCATGCCAACTGTGAGAGCAGCTGGATAAAACAGGAATATATTTATATTGTTAGTACCATTCATTTACACTAACATGACATGGAGAATAGAAATTACACAACTTACTGAAAAGCTGCAACGCAGCATTACGCATAGCCCAGCATGGGGAACTCAGACTGATGAGTGCCAGAGACATCATGGGAACGGCATGGTTGAGCAATGTGGAACGAAGGCTGGCTGAGCGCAGCATGCTCTGTAGTGCGTGAACTGCTGTAACCTTAAACAGAGCATACAGAATAATACAAACATTTCCTTCTAAGCTCCATTCTCTATTACTTTACACTGTGATTCTATGTGCGTTCTATGGTTCTCTCACCTGGGGCAGGTCTCGTGTTTGGTCCCAGTTGGTGGGAAGTGGCTTTTTAGCCAATGTTAGTAACGACAATACACAACTTTCAAGCAGTGGGTGTTGTGATCCCTCTGCTGATAGGATACACTGCAAGAGAAGAGGGAAACCAGCAGCTCTGCGAGTGACAGAAAGGGAGGTCCGAGACTGGACCACAAGCAATGCCTGTAAAATACAGATCACGTCATTTAAAAGATACATTTGGTGGTACTCCAATTGGATCATGTACAGTGATTTTTGGTTGTACCCGAGTTGCTTTTCTTCCCTATACAAGTCAATGTTAATGCAAAGCAACTCAAAGCACCCAGTCACAACCCAGAATTAGTTTGAAGCAAACTCTGTAAGCAGCTCAAAGCAAAGTCAAAAGTCAGAAGGACCTGTAAAGTACCGTATTTTTCCGTCTATAAGACGCCCCCAACTTTTCTTACCCAAAATTCAGAAATCAATATTTTCAATGATATTATGCATCACACTTACCTCTGAGCCAATCACTTTATTCAGCCTCTGTTGCATCACTGGTTTCGTCATCACTTTTAGCTTCAAACATATCAGTGTCTTCAACTTCTGCTGCATCACTGCTGTCTGCTGAGTCACTGTCTATATATACAAGATCATCCTCAGTTCCGTCCATGGCTTTGCTGATTCCACATTTCTTGAAGGACTTCACAATCACCTCTTGTTTGACACCATACCATGAGTTTAGAGAGTTTACAGGTTGTTCTTCACTTTCTGACATTTTTATGGTCACAGAATGCTCTGACGTTACCGCTCTGGGCACTGCCTACACGATCTCCCCAGCAACAGCTCACGTCAGGTTCAAAAGATTTATGACTGGAGGAGAACTGTTATCTTGTCTCTGCACTCCATGAGGATAGTTTTCAGTGGTATCAGCACTTTCAAAACCGCGGCCCCCATGTATAAGACGCAGCTCTATTTTTAGATAAAGATTTTTATGAAAAAGTAGCGTCTTATACACGGAAAAATACGGTACTGCATTTGGCTTGATTTGGAGTTTGAAGCCTTCATGAATTATAATACAACAATACCAGCAACTAGTAATCATTCCCCACCTAATGAAAATAAACATGACAAAGTCACATCAACTTTGGCTGAAAGAATATAGCTTTAGCCATCATCACAAGTGTTGTGTATTTTAAGAGTGAATATATAATGCAATTCACCAAGCAAGGCAACCGGGGAACTCCAGCTGTGGTGTAGCTACAAATGCCATCATGCTTTGGCTTCTGGGGCCATACCGGTGGTTGTCAGACTTTCAGTGCCTCCTGAGATTTGTAGTTCCAGAACAGCTGGAGTGTCAGTGTTGCCTACCTCTGGTATAATATAGCAATTGAATAAAATATTGCCCAACTAGACACTAATCCAATTAAGAGAATGTATTCTACAACTAAGCAGATAGTTTCTAATCCTCCAGGTTTTGTTTTTGCTTCTTCTGAATAAAACATTTAAAAGCAAGATTAGCTTTATATTGATGGACAGTTTGCAACATACCTGTTCCATCATCTCCTTTGGCAGATCTCTCAACTTCGGGTCTTTATGACGAAGCAATGCAGAGCAAAGTTTAGTAAATCCTGCACTGCAGCCATCTACAGCCCCCTGCAGGATACACAAAGAACATATCAGACCCAAAAAGACATGAGCAATGCGTGATGTGGTTTGCTCATCAGTATGCACAACTAGAAATTTTGAGATGCCTTAATTTTAAAGGACCAACTCCAGAACTACCAGGACTTAAAAGCATCCCAAATGTATTTAAGGGGAATAATTTGAAATGTTTAATGTCCTGGATTAATCCTAATAATCATGCAGCAACTTAGTGTTTTATTTCTAGAACCACTGTTACAAATAAACGGTAACAAAATTACTGGAGCGTGTGATTTGTTAAAATTCATATTTGTCACTTACTCTACTGGAAAGGATAGGTTGGGAACTCAGAATTATGAAACCTTACAACCCCTTTACAATGCACCATCTTAATCAACATTCCATCAATAATTGATCATGACCTTCTGCACCATATAGGTTTGTATACCTACCCAGTGCCGACATTTTATGAATATATCATGATATGCAGCCATAGAGCTCTGTACTGCAGAGAAGGGGATCGAAGGAGCAGAACCAGAGATCAGTTTCTCCACTAGAGGCCCAAGAAACATTCCAATCTCCTGTTAGATTAAAACAAAGTTAAAGGAATGATGAACAGATCTAGGTTTTGCCATTTGGTTCAAATAAGGTTATAACTCTTCCTGGGCTTCTTACCTTTAATGAGACCCAGAAGCAAGTCATGATGAGGCTGTGTTCCTCTGAAAGAAGAATATCTCCTTGTACTTCCTCCTGACCTTTCCCATGTGCAATCAGGGCACGGACGGCATTTCCCATATCTTCCAACGAAGGAGCAGCTATACCTGAGTGGCAAGGAAGCACTGGTTTAAAGTTACTACACTAGTCATTTCATCTCCATTTCTGACCACACGGGTGCAGTATGGCCAACTGTATGCAACTTTGCATATATTTTTATTCTCTGAATAAAAAAAATCAATAATTGTAACACCACTATTTACTATAGAACTAAAGAATAAAGAGAGCTTTTCAAAGAGTGAATGGCTGGATTTTGCACACCACCTGACAATGCCTTCAACTCTAGGGGAATCTACTGGTGAGATCTTTGTGCTTGGGTTCCTGATTATGTACACCAACTGTGTCCATCAAAAGGTGGTACCACACTCCCTGCTGGATTTTTCCATTTGTTATTAGGAACAATGAAACAATGGGTCTTGGAACGCACACAGATAGAAAGGAGCAAAGTCAGGTCTTAAGCCAGGGAGATGTCACAATTTGAATACCTGAGATGCCAGGGGCTAACCCAGCCCATCTAGTATCATCTATAACAAAAGAGCAGCACCACAGCCTGCCACATGTGCACGTCCTGCTTACAATCTAGGTCCCTTTAGGGCCTTAAAAGCAAATACTCAAGACACTAAGCTTTCCCACAGCTTGGATAAATACCTCTCCGAAAAAATTCTGTAAAAAAAAGTGTATGCAGTAAGCTTCGAGCATCTTTAATGAGGTCTTTAGCACAACCTTTATCTATAGTTTGGGGATGTAATACACTCATTAAAAGGGGATGCTGCCTAAAACAGATTTAAAAAAACAGGTTTTAAAACGAGCTTCAAGTAGTGCTAAAGAATGGGTGAAAACATGCAAACAGCTTGTTTAACGTGACAGCCAGAACTCTCATTAAGATATTTGTTAGTATCCCATTACTGAAGCAAATGGGTGTCAAGGCTTTAAGCTCTGCATTTGCAAATGCTTTGTAAATGCTTCCTGTGCACAGTGCTCGTCAGAATAGTAAATTATAATAATGAATGTGCTGCGCTTCAACTAGAACAATCATATAAATAAACAAATCTCTATAATAAATATGTGCTAAACAATACATGCAATCAAAGTGGTCACAATTGGTTTTCTTGTAAATATCAATCCTTCATGATAAATTTCCCCCTGGAAAGTTCAATCTTATATTCCGTGTTCACATGTGCACAAACGTGGATTCACACGTATAAAGTGCTCAACATTTGTCCCACGTGCACCACACTCTTTATCCTTCCACAGTGAAAGTTCTTTATACAAGGTCCATACACCAATCCCAATTATCACCCAGGTGCTCACCCTTCTTAGTGGACCGCTCACCTTATAAGTAGGCCTAAGCAGGTCTAAAATCGCTTTATAGGATCTCCAACCGATTTTATTCAAAGACCGTATCTCCACAATCGTTACACAGAAAATTACGTCAGCATGTCATCATGACCATATCCAATAAAATATAAAAACAGCCCATACCGTAAAACCATTAAAAAAAAAAAAAAAACCTCACATAAGGAAAGTTGACATAAAACTGCAAGATGTATGCCTGACACCTCTCTCTCCGTGTCACTGTATTCTCTAGGTGCAAAAATGGGTCAAACAGGAGCTGTGCTGCTGACTAGTGTGGGCTCGGGCGTGCCGAGCCCGCCAGAAAGCTGACAGCGCCAATTACAGGTACTGAGACATTTTCCCGGTTCGCAGCTGCATAGATCGGGAAATGTCTCAGTGCCTGTGATTGGCGCTGCCAGCTTCCAGGCGGGCTCGTCACACGCCGGAACCCATCACTACTGCTAACCATGCAATCTCCAATCCACGTCTGCGAGACTCCCTCCTACGTGTTACGTCACAGTTGACATCATCTGTGGCTCCACATGTCGATCTTACTTGAAGTTTTATGTCAATTTTCTTTATGTGAGTAAATGTTTTGAATAAAAGGAGTTTTTTCATTTCTATTATGTACCACAGAAGTTGACAAATCGCTGCCTCTATAAAACAGGAGATTTGTTCCTTGAAATTTACACTGTCACAAGGGAAATACGAGTAATGCCACCATTGGCCTCTTGAAGAATATGATAGTTGCCTAGCTAACTAATGTACTTTTGAGTCGCAGACCCAGATCTCAATACTCGTTCCTGGTCAGTGACTCAGAAAGCACTGAAGCCATAGCCATATGCATGACAGTCAGGAAACCAGCATTCTCATAAGATTTTAGTAGGGAGCCTCCATGATTCTCACAGGGCAGAGTCTAAAAATGTAACATATCTGGAAGAAGAAAATTAGACATTTAGATAACTCACCTGTTGGCTCATCCGTCCAACGTTTGTGCAGCATGCCCAGGATGAAAGATGTAATCTCCTGTAATAAACCCAACAATTCCAGAAGTAGACTGCACCAAGTAGAGGCAAGCTCAGCCTGGGAGAGGGACAATGATACAGAAGGAACCTCCAGTAGACATAACCGCAAAGCACAGAGCACTCCTATGGGCAGAAGAAATAGCCATAGTCATTCACTATGTCTTCTAAGTAATGTCGTACATGTTGGTGACATCAAATTTGAAAGCAATATATTACATCAGACCAAGATCATTTTCATTTTAGCCACCTTCTTGTATCTGTTTACAATCATCATTCATATGAGGATGTGGTTATGGGAGACTATGTATATTTAGCTTGGTTGAATGACATATTAACCCCATTTACTACATAAATAACAATTAGAACATTTTTGATTTGATCAAAAAAATTTGAAACCGAATATGATAATGTTGCTGGTTTTTCCCATGCATTTTATCAGTAATTCAAATTTGCTTTAGTCTATTCATGCACGTTAGGGTTGGTACACCTTGCCATTGCAATTTTATTTGATTTAACCACTTCGGACATCAAACATTAGATACGTCCTGAAAACTTTAACCAAGTTTCTGGGCTGTGATCTCCTACCTCTCTGCTTTTCTTCCCCTACCGCCATTATTAAAAACTAGGAGGTGCACCGAAATAGAAATTTAAAAACCAAAACTGAAATAGAAAAAAAAATTGTCAGGCCGAAACCGAAAATGTTTTTATTTTAATTTTCTAAAATATTTAATTTTAATTTATTTTTTATAAACGTTTTAATTTATTCATTTTGTATTAAATATTTTCATTTTTTACTTTACTTTTAGGGGCTTCGGGGAAATATTAGGGATCTAAACAGACCCCTGATATTTCCCTTTTAAAATCGAAAAAGAGATTGAGAACACAGAGCCCTCAATCTCTTTTTCTGTGTCCCCCGTTATCAATAAACAGGAATTCTCTGTGAGTGTTCCTGTTCATTGATAACATGAGGACATGGTATGTTTACTGTAACTACAATTATGAATGAACAGGAGGGGATATAGATCACTCCCATTCATTCATAATTGAGGATATATTAACCATACCATATCCTCAATTATGTACAATACACTCAGCGATCACTGAGTGTATGTAGCCTGATCTCCTCTCTGACACACACTGTCACAGGAGGCTGAGTGAGCGGTGCGAGAGGAGAGCCCAGCCTCCTGTGACAGCGCTGTCTCCACCCCCCACACCGCTCTGCCGCACTGTGATAGGCGGACGAGCGGTGTGGGAGGAGAGACACCGGCCGCTCACAGCGCTCTTTTCCCGCAGCGCTCGGCCGTCACTTTCTCTCCTCCCCGCTGGGACACAGATCAGAAGGAAAGAAATCACGGAGGCGCCGATGTATCGGCAGGAAAATTGCACTTTCGGCATTATGCCAAAAGTGCAATTTTCGGCCGATATGTTTCAGCAGCCGATATATTGGTGCATCCCTATTAAAAACAATTATTGGCTGTCAAAATGACTATGCTATGCATTCTTTTTTGTACCATTTTTATTTTTTCATTCTTTTGGCACAGCATGCCAAGTTATATAAATTTCCCTATTTACTTAGTAAATGCGTGGAGTGAGCATTTACTAAGTAAATAGAGACATTTTAATATAAAAAAGTCAACGTACTAGGGAAAGAGTGATTGGAAAATCTTCAAATGCTCTGCGTGTTACTGCTACCTATGCAAAAACTGCTTATCCCAGCAAGCTCTGAATATATCCATAGGCCATATAACTAAACAAAAAAATGAAAACAGAGTGCCCTGGATCAGCACACAGCACTTGATAGCTGCTGTGCAGAGGATTGTGAAAAATATCATATATTATTATGTGTACTCAACTTCTTTGGTCGACCATGACGAGGCCTGTTCTGAGTGGAACCTGTCCTGTTACACCGCTGTATGGTCTTGGCCACCATGCTGCAGCTCAGTTTCAGGGTCTTGACAATCTTCTTATAGCCCTAGGCCATCTTTATGTAGAGCAACAATTATTTTTATCAGATCCGCAGAGAGTTCTTTGCCATGAGGTGCCATGGTGAACTTCCAGTGACCAGTATGAGAGCGATAACACCAAATTTAAAACACCAGCTCCCCATTCACACATGAGACCTTGTAACACTAATGAGTCACATGACACCGGGGAGGGAAAATGGCCAATTGGGCCAAATTTGGACATTTTCACTTAGGGGTGTACTAACTTTTGTTGCCAGCGGTTTAGACATTAATAGCTGTGTGTTGAGTTATTTTGGGGGGGGGCAGCAAATGTACACTGATATACAAGCTGTACACTCACTACTTTACATTGTAGCAAAGTGTCATTTCTTCTGTGTCGTCACATGAAATAATAAAATATTTACAAAAATGTGGAGGGGTGTACTCACTTCTGTGAGATACTGTATATATTATTGTAAATATGTATAAAATAATATACTATATATAGATAGATAGATAGATAGATAGATATATATATATCTTCAATTATATATTTATTTGTTTCCGTGCATAAACATACCAAATAGTGTTTTCTTAACATTTGCCTGTAATTCAGCTTTAATTCCAAAGTTCTGAGATAGTAAACACCAGGGCTCACCTTGCATGGGCTTTGCACTTGCTGCTCCCAATAGGTTTCCCTGAGCACAACAGTAGTGATTCTGAAGCATCTTGGTAAGATGCATCACCAGCCCCAGTGCAGATAGGGGTACATGCTCTGACAGTAGCAAAGATGCATCTGGCCTGAACAAGAACAGAAAGAAAATGACATTAACATATGGATGTTTTCTGCACCTAATGTCACATATTCAAATATATTAACATCAGTGCAGGAGAGACACCACTGTGTACTGAACTGGACTTTATAGTCCATAAGCCAAGATCAGTTCTACGCAATGTCAGTTCAATGACATACTGCAGCCCTGTAACTATATTCCTGCATGCACTTTCCTATACTTCTGTATAGTGGTTTGGTATACATACATTTTATTTATTATTGTCAGGGGGAAAAAATGACGTCAGGTAAAAATTAAATATTAAATCATAATTTATCTGGCCAGCAGATGGAGATTTAGTCATTTTTTGGATTTTAAGTTTCTGATCACAATCTGGTATAAACAGTATATTTATAGAGCTCAATAGCTAAAGCTCAAATTTACACACACACACACACACACAAGTGAATGAGTCGAAAGAGTAACTCTTTCTGATGGGTAAATCTGAGGTATCAAATCAGAGACAGGCAGCCTGAAGGCAGGCAGCTACCTCTGTGCTGTCTCAAGCAGTCCCCTGGTGCTTTGGGAACCCTTAGTTGTGCATTAAATGTTTATTTGTAGCTCAAAACAATTGCATAAATATAGTGAAAAAGAAAATTATATACACTGCCTGGTCAAAAAAAAAAAAAAAAAAGTTACATTTCGTTGGACAGCCTTTAGCTTTGATTACAGGACACATTCGCCATGACATTGTTTCAGTAAGCTTATACAACGTCACAACATTTATTTCTGGCCAGAGTTGCATTAGTTTTTCACCAAGATCTTGTAGTGATGATGGGAGAGTCAGACCACTGAATAAAGTCCTTAACCGCACACCCCAAAGACTCTCAATGGGGTTAGCATCTGGACTCTGTGGAGGCCAATCCATGAGTGAAAATTATGTCTCATGGTCCCTGAATCACTCTTTTACAATTTGAGCCAGATGAATATTCCAAGATGGCATTATCATTTTGGAATATGCCCGTGTCATCAGGGAAGAAAAAAATCCACTGATGGGAAAACCTGATCATTCTGTATATTCAGGTAGGCAGCTGACCTCCTTTTTTGGGGACATAACATTGCCCAGGCAGTGTATAAAACATTAAAAAAAAAAACTTAAAAAAAATATTAAAATAAGTCAGATTAAAAAATTATTGTTTTCCTTAAATACCTCTGAAGCAATGTCTTTATAAGAAGAGCACCAGCTTCTGCCATGGGTACTCGTGGGCTGCAAAGGTATTTCTGGCCAAGCTCAAACAGTGAGATAGTTACTGAAGCTGGTGTAGGCAGGAAAAATCGAACCAGCAAGTCAGCTGCCATTTCTCTGATCTGTATAGAAGTAATGATGGAAATGAAAATATGAAGCTGGAAATATAATTAGACATTTTAAGCTCTTTATTACAAGTGGGCAGATCATGCAGTCGCATCAAAAGGATACCAGAATAGTGATAGTTTACGGGGTGTACTGTATCTAGGATGTATTTAAATTTGCGATCGTATTTTAATGAAAAAAAAGGAGGAGCAAAAAAACATAAATTTTGTATCTTTGCCCTGTGGCAAGCAAGATAGAATATGCGATAAAAGCTGGACTCCAGGCACATATGAAAACATTTTTTTAAATTCCCTTGTGTATTAGTTGAAAAATACTAGTACTTTGTCTAATCAGCTAAATACATTCCGGGTGCAGCAAAATAAAAGGCATAGCAAGTTTAACAGTTTGTTTTGTTTAGAGAGTAGCCACAGCCGGATAGAAATGCCTATCACCTGCTATCACTGCTCTCTGTGTGGAAGCAATAGTCTCCCTGCAGAGGCATCCCTTTAGAGTTGTAATCAGCAAAAGGTAATTTTTCCTGCTGACTGGAAAGCTCATACTCGGACTGTAGTGGCTGTGCTGGACCTATGCAGAGAAACCCCTGCTTCCATGCAGAGGTCCTTCTCTACAGCATGCTGGCAGGGGACAAGCTTTTCTACTAAGGATGCGGCTGCTTTTTTAAATAAAAGAATGGTAAGACTTTGCTGAACCTGAAATCCATTAAGCTGACTTAAGCTGAGAGTTCAGTTGGGCTTCAATTACATTTCTGCCATTGCTGACCTACTGACAGCAAATGCTAGTGGATTTTCTGAGATCAACCTCATAGATCTTCTGATAAAAGCTTGAACTTGCCAAGCTGAATAGCTGGAGTGTTTCAATGGAGGGACACCCCCTCGGTTCTTTATATGGCTCTGTAAGAAGTTTCAATTAGGCAGAAACAGTCAGAAAGGAGGCAGCTAGTACTTCTCTATAGAAAACCAGAAAAGCTATGCAAAAAAATGTGCATCTGGTATGAAAGTTAATTTCCAAAAAAAAAAAAACGATTGAAATATATATATATATTTTTTTTTCTCTTTGAAGTAAGCAAACGTGAAAATAACAAAAAATTCATTTCTGCCGAATAAGTGGACAAACCATCGTGGTGATACCTCATTAGTGCTGTCCTGCATACATCCCAACAGTGCGTGCATGCTGTGTGCTGACAGAAAATTCCAGCATCCTCTCTGCTGCGCATACTGTAGCAATAGTGACAAGTCTTCTGTAAGGACAAAGTGGATGCTTAATGAAGGCTGCATTCTAACCATTTTTAGAAAATTGCATGAAAAAACTCCATTCATAGATTACAAATAAAAGTAGAAAAATAAATAAATAAGAAGGAAAATACCAGTTAAGACATGGTAGGGATGTAAGCAAAAGTTTTAAAGCGGCAAAAAGTATTTGTGGTTATAGAACTTGGTATTATAATTTTATTATATAAAGGATTTATATAGCACCAACAGTTTGTGCAGCACTTTATGATTACAGTTAGAAGGCATTACAGGCATTACAGTTAGAATACAATTCAATACAAAATGGTTAGGAGGGTCCTGCCTATAAGAACTTACAATCTAAAAGCCTGTTAGAAGAACATTTTTATTTTACTAGGCCTCATTAACACAGGTTGAGGAACCAACATCAGGCACAGAAACAGTGACTTTACTGTAGCACTATGTAGGATTTTACAAGGAGCGCAATTCTCTATTTTGAAGTTTATTTACAATACAAGCAACATTGCCTGGCATTCCTCTGCTTGTACATAGGGTTTTTTCTGTGGCATACAATGGCCAGGACTACTAGTGCTGCACTAATGAAGCCAAAACAATACAATCTACTGCCTCTCCAGCAGGAAAGGCTATGTGATGCTTTAAAACCCACTAGGTTCGGAACGTCACATATAGGAGTCATACAAAGGCCTGTTCTAAAATAAATTACATACAATACAGAAATATTACAGTATAATTACAGTTTCCTATTTATATCTATGATCAAACAATTTTCCCCTCACAACAGTCACTTACGTGGTGGTTGCCCTTTCTTTTTCTCAGGGCTCCAGCAATCAGTACAGCATTCCAACAGAGAACAGAGGCTGAGCAGCGCACTGCATCTTCGCTGGTAGTTCCCAGCAGGGGACAGTGATGATATGCTCAACTGAAACAGCCATTCTGTGAAGTCTGAGCATGGAGAAGAAAAAGTTTTTAAAGCAAGACAAGAAAACCGTTACTGGTTAAAAATTAAAGACATTTGGGCTAATTTACGAAAGAATAATAGAACCTTCACTAAGCAAAAGCTTACACTTGGTAAACACATTACAATCTGATTTTATTATTATTATTATACAGGATTTATATAGCGCCAACGGTTTGCGCAGCGCTTTACAATATAGGGAAGACATTACAATCACAATACAAATCAAGACAAGATGGTAAGGAGGGCCCTGTCACTGAGGATTTGCGACATCCAGACGGATATGTCGGATAGTAGATTAGTGACACGAGAGGACACAGAGGGGGCGAGTTGTGGAGTAGAAAGATAGATTTGAGTGTCATCGGCATAGAGATGGTATTGGAAGCCATATGAGGTTATTAACTGACCAAGAGAGGTGGTGTAGATAGAGAAGAGAAGGGGTCCAAGGACAGAACCTTGGGGGACCCCTACAGAAAGAAGAAGGGAGGCGTTAGATTTGTAGGTGACGCTAAAGGAGCGCTTAGATAGGTAGGAGGAGAACCACGAGAGAGCAGAGTCTTGTAGCCCAAGTGACTGGAGTTTTTTGAGGAGGAGCAGGTGGTCAACAGTGTCAAAAGCAGCAGAAAGATCTAATAGCAAGAGTAGGGAATAGTGGCCTTTTGCTTTTAGCAGTAAGTAGGTCATTAGGGAGTTTTAGGAGAGCGGTTTCAGTGGAGTGTAGGGGGCCAGATTGTAAGCGGTCAAGAAAGTTGTGATCAGCGAGGTGGCGACTTAGGCGGCTGTAGATGAGGCGTTCTAGGAGTTTGGAGGTGAATGGGAGTAAGGAGATTGGTCTGAGATAATTGAGGTCGGTAGTAGGGATGTCCCGATGCCACTTTTTTAAGACCAAGTACAAGTACTGGCCCTCATGTACTTGCCGATACCAATTACCGATACTTTTTCTTAAAAGGGACAGGTGACATTTTTTTTAAAAACCATACAGACTAATAATTTTAGCCCAAATTCTTTACTTCTCAGCACTTCTGCCCCCCTCACTCCAGCTCTCATCTGTACCCACTTCCACAGATCAACAGTGGGTGGAAGCAGCCTGAGCACCCAGGGATGTGGGCATGTGCCCTGGGTGCTTGACAGTACTGATACCCATGGTCATGGATGGTGCATACACATAGGGACAGTGAGGACCCCTTATCGTGAGCATTGCAACTACTGACTTCTTTGCTATTATACATGTGTTCAGCACAGGCCCTTACTCACTCTTGCCAATGGAGGTGCCTCACGAGGTGCCGAATGCTTTTTTTCCCCCCGAGGACGTCGGCGGCCCTGAGGGGCTGAGCGTCGCGTCACTGTTGTGGGCGGAGCTACAGGCGGAGTCCTCTGGGCAGTCGCTGGCCAACCACATTAGGACCCCACCTGGAGCGCCGCCTACAGCAGTGACATGATGCTCCTCCAGCCTGCCCAGAGGATGGTAAAAAGGACCCCATGGTAAAAAAAACAGTGCAAGCTTTGGCGCTAGGCATCGGGGCATTTTGACAAGTACAAGTACTTGTCAAAATGCCCTGTATCGGGCCCGATTCCGATGCTAGAGGTATCGGGACATCCCTAGTCGGTAGGGTCCATTGAGGGTTTTTGGGGGTATTGGGGTGACCAAGGCATGCTTCAGAGGGGAGGGAAAGATTCCAGTAGAGAGTGAGAGATTGAAAATGTGAGCAAGAGAGTCTAGGATAGAGCAAGTGGGTGACCGAAGTAGCGGTGAGGGAACAGGGTCCAGGGGGCAAGTGGTGAGGTGGGTGTCGGAGAGAAGCTTTGTAACCTCCTCTGTGGTGACGGGGTCAAAAGAGGAGAGTAACAAGTGTGATGGAGGAGCTCCTTTAGATATACCAACTACTATATAGCATAAGGGCCTGCCTGACTAGACACAAATTGATTGGAAATATAAGGTAGATAATTATATTACATAGTTTTGGTAAAACTAAAGTTGATTGAGCAAAGATTGTAGTCATATTGTAACTTGTATGGCAGAGGTGGGCAACTCCAGCTGTTGTGGAACTACAAGTCCCATGAGGCACTGCAAGACTGACAGTTACAGGCATGACTCTCAAAGGCAGATGGATTTGGGGATTTGTAGTTAAAAGTAAGATAGCGGGATGGATTTGCCCACCCGTGGTGTATGATGACCCTTACACAGATGGCTCTTACTGTTTAAAGGGAGAGTAGGTGGCGAAGGCATATAGGAGTGCATGACGTGCACCATTGTTATCACAGTGGTCCTTCTGTACAGTTTGCAGCTTATTCCTTGGAAGTATTAAAGTCTTTAAAGAGTAAGACCTGTCTATGTAAGCTTTTGCCTTATCAGTAAATCATTCTATGTACTTTCTGGCAAATATGCAGCATGGCTTTGAAACCAGTGATGCCTTTGTTTCAAACATTTTCAATACCAATACTATTCTGAGGTATTCATAAACACAATTCCAATGTCTTCTATATATCCAACAATTTAGAAAGCCATAAATCACATTAGAATTTTTTGAGGACAAAGAACCTCTAGTCTTCTATAAATGCAGGGTTGCCAACCCATTTCCCCTTTTTTAACAGACAGCTCAAAACTTTTAGGAGATGCATTTGTCATGACATTATGCTAGATTACTAAAGGCGATGATGCCTTGTGTAACCAAACAATGGTAAGCAGGTTGTAGTGCTGCACATACTATCAGGTGTTTTACCGGCAAGTAAAACATAACTATTCAAGCACATATCACATCGGATTCGGATGACTGGGTTGTCCTGGACAATACAACCATTATAGACCTTCTTTTTCCCCATCAACAACCTCTCATTTAGCCCATACCTTGCCAGGAGGTTGTCAAGAGTTGCTACCAAGCTCCATCATGTGATCTCAAACCAAAGCAGTCCAGATCATATGGTCACAAGTCACGAGGGTGTCTATTTTTGACCAGAGTATTTTCCCAAAAACATGACACATGCAATAATTTTATTACTATCCAATATTTTTTTTTAAATAAAATGTACTTTTCAATTCATCAAATGCATTACTGCATGGATCAACTGAATTTATAGCTTGCATTTTATTTTACCAAATGAACGAATAGAGTTAAAATAACTCATCTATCTTAGCAAACAGAGTCTGAATGTCTTCTAGTTCTGCAATCTAATAAGGGCAGGAACAAGGCAGAACATTTTGCACCAATACCATGCATGGTAGCCTCCATGTATTTATATGAAATTCTAGGCATACATAAAACTGAAAAGTGTTTAAAAACTTAAGCACATCACATTAACATTTAGCTGATATCTTTTTCATTCAAAAAATAGTGACTACATTTCACTTTTATTTTAGGAGACAGGTATTACAAGCTTTCCTACTTCCTCCAGTTGCTCTACTCACCTCTTTTTCAACCAAGAGGTCCTGCATTGTTCTGTGCACATACCACCAGCATTAAAGGTATATGGAAAGAAATAAAGGGCAGCCACTGCTGACCACCTTCTAAGAACACTAGTTGCCTGGCTGTCTCTGGCTGCACTGCTTTCTCAGTCACTGACCTGGAACAAGCATGTAGATTGGAAAGTCAACAATTTGGATCAACATACTTATTTTAGGTCAATTTCTCAGAAAGTACTAAAGCCGCTGGATCACAAAAACAGCCAAACAACTAGCATGTTCAGATGTAGAGGTAAGCAGTAACAGCCTCAATGGTTGCATTGTACAGAAAATCTGTCAGGTTGTGAATGTGCAATGGTGGCACACTGGGTCACATCAGTTGCACATATGCCAAAATGTCAGTATTTTTTTTTATACAGGAGGTGGGGACTGGTGCATTTTTTACAAGTAAAACACAACCTGGGTAAAATGTTACATAACATAACCCTTACACCAGTGGTTCTCAACCTGCGTAACCTCAGGACATGCATTTGTCCTTGGTCATTAAGTGGCGACCCAAGTTTGCAATGTCTGCACTGCAACGGAACACATGGCATTAGGGTTCTGTGCGTTCCGGTGCGGGCGTACCAACTGTGGGTAGGAGGTGCGTTTAGGGTACCATTCAAATGAATGGCAATGCTACTATGTGATTAACGCACTATACTAGTGTGAACGGGCCCTCAAAAACACTGACATACACACACAGACACACTCCGAAATGTTTTTCCTTTCCACCCAGTCTCCCTACCTTACGAGAACTGGAGTGGATCCTCAGTCTGGGGTCCAGTGTGGGCTGATATGCTGTGATGGAGCTCCATCTATACAGGTGAAACTCGAATAATTAGAATATCGTGCAAAAGTTCATTTATTTCACTAATGCAACTTAAAAGGTGAAACTAATGTAGCGCTCACCCCCGAAGGAGCCGCTGAATATTGAAATAGGTTCTCCTACCTGTTGGTTCCAGCTGCCAGTCCCCTTTGATCAGCAACAGCACACCGACACTCACGGACAGAACGGCTCGAGTCTTAGGGTCTTTTTAGGGTATTTATTTGCAACATCAATAGGAGAGAGAGGGTTTAGGATCTGTAGGATGCCATTGGAATCTTCTGAGGACAGCTTTCTCCCCTAGCAACCGCTAAGGCCGAAATCACTGCGATCTGGTCCCAGAGACCAATGGTAGTAGTAGTAGTACTGTGAACAGATACCTGGAATAGGGTGTGGGATCTCCCTTGTGGGTCCCAGACGGACGCTCGCACCAGCTCCTCTGCGGTACCCCTCAACAAGCGGACTCCTCCCCGACCCAGCTTCCATCAGGTATTTTCCTCTTTAGGATCTGGAACTTCTGTGCCCTCAGCATCTGCAACTGCCAAGGAGCACTCC